>NC_081770.1:31262911-31562911 GCF_963082965.1 Carassius carassius
CTGCACAGGCAAACACCACTCACACTTTTTTCACTCTTACTTTAAATGTTCTAAATAATTGTAAAACTTTTTATGTATACCACTAGCCAGTGATTTTTATTTTTTATAATGTCTATTACTATTTTTTCCCAATGTTAAATAGACTTAATGTGTTTTGCCCTTCTATTTAAATAGAAATGCAGATAAATATATCTTTCAAAGTTAGACATTCATCATAGAACTCAAAATATATAATTATATTCCCTTTGAAATATTTGTTGCCACTCAAGTAAACATAAGAATCACATGTCATAGCCTAACATGACAGAGAAGCTACACCGCAGCACAATAGCAGTATTCATGTTTTTATTGGCATGCTCTATAGATAATAGTGCAATATTTAATATGGCAGGTCAAAGTTGCAGTGTCAAGAGGTTCACCACAAAAACTACTTTAGTTAACTGTAAAGCTCACAGCAACAACAACAACAAAAATTGTTGTTTTCAGCCTATAAATAAAATCCATCACAAAACTAAAACACCTAAACTACAGCATTAGAAAAGAAGTAACTCTGGGTCTTTACACTTATAGTTTACTTTATTTTTTATTTTTCTGTCCAGACCAAAAAAGAAAATAATAAATGTCCTAGTTTTTCTTAATCCCAAAGTATACTTAGTTTTTTTGTACGTATATTTTGAAATATATATATATATATATTTCATTCCTACAACTTTTTTATGAATTCCTACGACTTATTAATTTGTGGCCCCTGTCTATGTTTCATTAATTTGCTCCCTAGAAAACCTATGATTTAACCAAAATGAGAGAACAAATTAAGTCATAGGCACGAATTCTTAATGCAATGCCACAAAATCTTTCATTCCCCCTGCATATTTACCACAGCAAGAGATGCAAAACACTTATTAAAAGTGCATGACAATAAAATAAATCTTCGAAATTAGAGGGTGAGGCGGTGAAGATTTGGGAAAGGAAACAATAAAAAATGTGTGACCAACCTGCAAAAGAGAGCACAAAGTAATTGATGATTAATCAATTATTTGATTATTAATTTAAACGATGATCGATCATGGAAATAGTAGAAAATTGACATCCCTAGTTGCAACACAGTGGAATCAGGAGACAGTTCTGACACCTGTACTGAACTATTACGGACAAAATTGCAGCTATAGCGAGAAAAAAAAGTACGCTTGATCATTCTGTCATATTGAGGGTAAAATCTTGTGACTTCACATCCTGTTTTTGGTTTGTTTATGTCTTAGGTCTGTGCTGCATTTGTATTTAATATATAGTTGCTAAAGATTATTTTAACACACTGACAGGCAATTTTATCATAGTGTTGTGGATTGTCATCGGACATTACTGTCGTTGCTAAGGTTTCTTAGTTTGCGTTCACACTTTGCAGGTTTGGTTTGATTAACATGAACGAATGAATGATTGCTCTGATGAAGTGTGATTGCTACAACCTGGACTACGGCACACACCGCACAATTTTACATCACTTTACTTCCTGTTTGTGGTTCGTTTGGATGTCTTTGGTCCATGCTGTGTTCATATTTCAAACAAAGCCCACAAGAGTTTGTTGGATAGCGGACCAAGGCCACAACTTGATTAATCCACTAAAGCCCTAGCCACCATATAAGAATGGCCTGGAAACCACCCATACTACCTGATACATAATAGTAAAAACTTCTCTAAACAACTTAACCAACTAGAGACAACACCCTGGCAACACCATAGCAACAACTTGTAATTACCCACAACACCTGAACAACCTTACAGCTATACAGTAGATTCTAGCTTCCTTATAGGCTACCCTCTAGTAATCACCCGGACACAATAGAAACTGTACAACAACATGCTGGAAACCACTCAGAACCATGCCCTGGCAACATCATGGCAAATGCCAACAGCAAATTACCCACAACATCATAGCAAGATGTTAGAAACCTCTCAGAACACCATAGAAACTGCATAAGAATGGACTGGCAACTGTCCAAAACAGCAGGGGAACTGTCTAGCCCACTACACATTAGAAACTTCATAGAAGTAGACTAGAAAAGTCTCAGAATGCCTCAGTAACACAGTGTGTGTGTGTTTTATTATTAATATTATTAATTTGTAATGCATTTGCATTTAGAGTACATATATATAGATATATATATTGTGTGTGTCAGATTGTACTATGGTATATTTGAGGATTTTAGCTGGCAGCCTGTAACAATAATAATACTTAAAGGATAAAACAAAACAGTGACACTATGTCTGTAAAATTTCCGCTCCTCGTAAGCGTCCTGTAATTGTACCTTAGGAGCGCAGCTGAAGACATAACACACTCAAGTTACATCACACATGTCCCCTTTAACTCTTTTATAGTGATGAGTTTCAGGTTGTAACTGTGAGCGAGCAGTTAGATGTTGGACATGTTCAGTAACTCAGTGCCAAATTAGGCCGTGACGCAAGCCTGTCAACGACAAAATCACATAGTAAATGTATTTCTGGGAAACATTAATATCGCAGCCGCTTCTAATTAAACCTGCTCCTGAACAGACCCCCCATGAGATCATCCCTTAGTAGACAACAACATCTAGAGAGGATAGACAGAAAGCTTGTTCCTGCCATTGTCATTTGCTGCACAAATGTTAGTGTTGAAACACTTCTGCCACCTAAATAGTTATAAGACACTCACCAATATATGAGTGCAGCTGCAGGAGGCAACCTGTATTCATGCTGAAGTTCCTCAGACAGGGAATGTTTTGAGTATTTGAGAGGTAATGGTGCTATCTAGTGTTCAATTTGTGTTATTGACCACATGCATCCGGTTTTTATTCTTAATCCTGCTACAGATTTGGACTGAAAGCTAAAATAGGACTTCATTAGCAATATTTACATTCTTAAAGAATATTGAAATAACATAATATTTACATTTTGTAAAATAAAAAAAAAGAAGACAGTGTGTCTCAGAAACATTGCCTCTGTAGTACAAAATATGGGTATTTAGCCTACCTCTAAAGCCGAATATTAAATTAAATGCAACCATAATTGACTGACCCCCTTGTGAAAAGTGTGCACTTTTAGAACAGATGTCAAAATAATAATTTTCAAAAAACACTTTTTCCTACTTATATTCATTTTCAAAAGTGCACTTTGCAAACATGTCAAATTAAGTTTAGCTTTAAAGTACATATTTTCAACCATTAATTTAAAATAATGCTTTGTTGGGCTTTAACAACTTTTATTCTGATGTGTGTGTGTAATTCAGGGCATTTTTTCAGTAGTGCAGTGGTGTATAAAGCACAGCTCACATAGAAGTGACTTTCACGTAAAGTCTTTGTTAATGGTCAGAGCAGTGAATTCACATTACAAACTTTAAAATGATCAAACTCCAGTTGAGAAATAATAAATGTGACGACACTGTCAAACACATGTAGCCTACTTGATTAAACTGAAGTTTTACTGTGGAGTGTCTTTTTGATATTGGATTTAAAGTTAACATATTTTAAATGTACTAAATTGCAGCTTAATCATTACAAATGTGAAATTAAAAATATATTTAAATACATTAAATATTAGTTTCAATAACAGTAATATATTTTAGTTTCCCTTCTGAAAATTAACCATGGTTTTACTACAAAAACAAACAAACAAAAAAAAAAATATTACAAAACCAAAACATGGTTACTTGTGATTACCACAATTTAACCATGGGTTTCCTAGTTTAACCGTGGTATTTGTAGTAAAAATTTAGTTATACAAATGATAGACAATAAAATAAATAAATAAATTAAAAAAACCTTGGCTACTACACTTTTATTATTAGTATAATAAACCATGGTTCATTTTTGTAAGGGTCACTATAAACAATTTTCAGTTGCTTTAACCGCATTTCACAAAAAATAGTAATTATGTAATTATGAAATGTAGATATACTTTTTACAAGTATGGTAGAACCATCACTTCTTCCACGAAAGACTGCTTTAGAAGTATTGTCCTGATTTATCTTAATTTCTCACCATATCCAATAGCTCAGAAAAAATCTTGATGGTGTAACAGAAACTATGGACTCTATTTTCTAGCATTTCACAAAACAGCCACCGGGTGCCATTAAAACTCCCCTGAATTTTTTTTATTTTTCTGTCACAAATGTCTAGATTTCTCTGTCAATATTACTTCACAAAATACCATTTCCGTGGTAATGCAATGTCCAATTTCAAAATGTATTCCGCAGGATAAAAATATTTGATAGAGAAAAAGGACAAAAAAAAGTGCCAAGCGTCCCACAAGTGACATAGTGAAGGTTAAGATTTTTAGTATGCATTAATTAGGAAAACCGGAAAACACTTCCCATAACACTCGATGTACTTGCTACATCATTAGAAGAATGGCATCTACGCTAATATTAGTCTGTTTCTCTCTTGTTTCGAGGTCACCGTGGCCACCAGATCCAGTCTGTGTCCAGATCAGAGGGTCACTGCAGTCACCCGGATCCAGTACGTATCCAGACCAGATGGTGGATCAGCACCTAGAAAGGACCTCTACATCCCTTAAAGACAGCGGAGACCAGGACAACTAGAGCCCCAGATACAGATCCCCTTTAAAGACCTTGTTTTAGAGGACCACCAGGACAAGACCACAGGAAACAGATGATTCTTCTGCACAATCTGACTTTGCTGCAGCCTGGAATTGAACTACTGGTTTCGTCTGGTCAGAGGAGAACTGACCCCCCAACTGAACCTGGTTTCTCCCAAGGTTTTTTCTCCATTCTGTCACCGATGGAGTTTCGGTTCCTTGCCGCTGTCGCCTCTGGCTTCACTTCATTTACAGCGATATCGTTGACTTGATTGCAAATAATTGCACAGATACTATTTACACTGAACTGAGCTAGATGATGACATTGTTGAATTCAATGATGAACTGCCTTTAATTGAAAAATTTGTATTTACTATTGTCATTTTGCATTGACACACTATTTTACTATTTGATTCTGTAAAGCTGTTTTGACACAGTCTGTTTTGTTAAAAGCTCTTTATAAATGAATATGATTTGACTCAACTACTTACTGTAGGTCCTCTTAAGTGGTCCTTCAACAAAGCACTCTAGGGTTCAACTAATTGCATTTAATATAACAAATTCATTTAACTGCAGTTAACGTTCAGTTTGCACTTAAGTATATTCTTTTAACCGTAACTCCAGTTCTGATTTAAAAAATCTACTAAAGAGAGCTCTACTGTAGATATATCAGCAGTAGGTCTGGTTTTCATATCTCTTCCTCAGGCACTGACTGTCCTCAGCCTAGGCAGGTATGGACAAGATAGCGGCATTTATCTGCTGAAAGGAAAACTGTTCAATCTGTCATCTTAATTACCTTTCACATCCCTTGAAAGCTCTGATTGCTCCATTATATTAGCCTACCATTGGATCCCTGTGCCACTGATCCCAAAAACCTGTAGTGTTATACTGATAGTAATTACCTTAAGGAGTTTAAAAGAATCACCCTTCTGTATTCAAGAGAATCTGTTTGACAGATGTTTACAGCTTTCATATGCCCCACAGAACTAAAAGAGATGGAATGAGACAAGATGTTGTTAATTCTAAAGGTGCTATCAGGACAAGTGTCTAACAGGTTGATTTGATGAGGTAATTCTTATCTGGTTATGAAAGGTACCACTAACTGAATTGCGTAGACTGCAAATCTACAGAAAGTATTTTACAAAGGGATCGAAATCGCAAATTAATTAAGATCTAGTGATGCAAGCACACTCTCATGAGGTAAGAAGGTGGCCTAAAATATCAACTTGCCAAAGAATACACTATCCTTTATGTAAAAAACAAAACAAAAAGAAAACAACAAAAAAAGTTCAGCTTATGCTAACAATGCTTTCAAAACATTAATATGCATATGGATGTGTGCATATTATTAAAATAATAGATAAAAGTCTTGCTTTGCAACCAAATGTATTGTAACTAAACGTCATGTAGTGCAACTTTCCACTTTTATGAATTAATCACAATGTTTGTTAAAATAGTAATGATCACTTTCACAAACCTAAAAAATTTAAAATAATAAATATTCAAATTTTGTCAGACTCTGTCTTGTGATCATATTTGGTTTTTCCATTCTTGTCCTTAGTTATACCAGTTCCAGGCATTCCCCGTGTAGTTAATTTGTTCTCAGGTGTGTTCTATTAATGTCTGTGTATTTAGTGAATTCTGCTCCGTGTTTCCGGTCTGCGTTTAAATGTCTTAAACATCTTCTGTAAGTTCATGTGTTTTCCACATCTTAAAATTAAAATTCCATGTTTGAAGAAATCTCCATCACCTCCTGCATCTCCTTTCTCCCCGTTTAGCATGACAGAACTGTGGATCAAGACGATGATGGCTGAGGACTAGCTGTGGGCTTTACTGCAGGATGGACGGAGGTTGGAGTGGTATGTGGAGGATTTCCTTGAGCTAGTTAACCAGCTGAGCTGGGCCGACGCACTTCTTGGTACGTCCTTTCTGCTGGGACTAGATCAGGAGATGATCCGCTGCAATCTTCCTTTCTCTGATTTACCCCTGATCGAGCTGATTAATCTCCTACTATTTTTGAATGGTTCTAACTTAAAAGTTGATGAAGTTAAGGAACAAGCCTTGTCGTTCAGCCCCCTCAGAAGCACGCCACATTTGCCTGCTCACCTCACGAAAGGAACCCCCACATACCACACCAATTGTTCAAACCACCTGCTCAACCCCAAATACCCCCGAATCCTCCGAAGCTTTACCCTCACACTCAGCCAAGACAGCCCACCCACTGTCCAGGCCCACCGCTCGTTCATATGGCAAGCCAAATTGGACATTAATGTACAGTGCCCATTCCTCAAAAGCGCCTTCCAGAGCCCGCTCCTCATAAGCGCCTTTCAGAGCGCCCTCTAGTGCCTGCTCTTCGTAAGCGCTTTCCAGAGCGCCCTCAAGTGTCGGCTCCAGCCAAAGAGCTTGCTCCAGTGTTGCCCCAGGCTCCAGAGTTTGCTCCAGTGTTGGCCCAGGCCCCAGAGTTTGCTCCAGTGTTGGCCTTTTCCCCCCTATCCAAAAGAGGAAACTAGAGGTGAGGAGAAGGGTGTTAGCCTAGGAGTTCGCTCCAGTGTCTGCCCAGCACCAGAGCATAGCTCAGGATGGGCTCCTGTTTCCGAGTCAATCCCAGGATGGGCTCCTGTTCCCGAGTCAATCCCAGGATGGGCTCCTGTTCCCGAGTCAAACCCAGGATGAGCTCCTGATCCAGAGTCAAGCCCAGGGAGGGCTCCTGATCCAGAGTTAAGGCCAGGGAGGGGTCATGATCCCCTGTTAAGCCCAGGGAGGGATCATAGAGACCAAAGTGGGGGCTGGGGCCGAGGCCTTGGAGGCTGCTCCGAATGGCCTCCCGATTCCCCAGATCCAGCATGACCGCCCAAGTCTCCAGATCTGTCATGGCACCCCGAATTGGTATGGCCCACTGTCCCTTGTCTGTCCTTCCTGGATGTGGGCATTGTGTCAGGCTCTGTTTTTTTTACCATATTTGTTTTTCCTGTTTCTGTCCTTTGTTCAGTTCCAAATGTTCCCCATGTAGTTAATTTGATCCCAGTTGTGTTCTATCGGTGTCTGTGTATTTATAGTGAGTTCTGTTTATAGTGAGTATATATTGGTTCTGCAAGTTGTGTGATGGAGCCTCCATGGTCCAGATTTGTTGGTCTAGCACAACCCATTAATGGTCAACTGGATTGAGATCTGGGGGAATTTGAAGGCCAAGGCAACACCCTTAACTCTTTGGCATGTTCCTCAAACCATTTCTTAGTAAACTTTGCAGTGAGGTGGGGTATATTATCCTGCTGAAAGAGGGCAATACTATCAGGAAACACTATTGCACTGGAGAAGTGTATGTGGTCTGCAACAGTTTTTAGGTAGGTGGTATCAAAGTAACATCCCCTGAAAGACTTCCCAAGCAAAGTTTCTCAGCAGAATATTGGCCAGAGCATAACACTGCCTCTGTTTACCCACCTTCTTCCCATTGTCATCCTGCTGCCATTTCTTCCCCAGGTAAAGGAGGCACACTCATCTACCATCCACCTGATTTTAAAAGACAATGGAATTCATCGGTCTAGGCAACCTTCATCCAATCTTCCTTCTTACATGGTCTTGTTCTGATGCTCATGTGTCAATAGTAGGTGCTTTCAGGGTCATCATTGACCTATCTTTGGCTGTGCAGCCTCATACAGCGAACTGCAATTCACTCTTACCACTTTTCCACTGTGGCTGGTGCCATTGCTCAGCCACTGACAGGAAGCAGAACCCTCTATGTCTATGACATGTGACTGGAATCACTTGTTATCTCTGGTGGAAGAAGAGTGTTGGTCTCTTCTGCCAGCCACTGCTGAACTGACATATTTAATTGTTGTTAATTTTTTTAATTTACCTGAACTTCAACATCTTTTAAAAAGTGTGCCTTTGAAACTGTAGTCTGTAATGGACACTCCACCTACTGATGTCATAATTTCCCTTTTTTGAACCAGCAGGTTTTCGGGGCCGGTTCGGAAACAGGAGTGGAAAAGTGCAGCCCGGTTCCCAACTTGGCCATGGCTTTGGTTCCGACATCAACCCCTTGGGGAAAAGCGGTATCTTTGTTCTGGCATTATCTGTCATAACTCATATTACGTTTTCAGTCTGAGCTACAGTAGCCTAATATATCCAAACTCTTGATAGTTGCCATTGTAATGTTATAATCAATGTTATTCACTTGTCAGTGTTGTAAATGTTGTGGCTGAACATAATATTCCCTAAACAGTGAATATTTGCATCACTAGTCTCTCCAAAAGGAACAAACAAAAATAATTCAAAGAAGTTTCTACAACACCCTGCTAGCTGTCTGTCAAAACACATAAATCTTTAGGGTAACATTGCTTTCTTCAATACACTTGATGTGCTTCTTAAGCACACTGGGTGCAGGGGTACATACCTGTTAGCACTTTAAAGTCACAGCAGTCTTCCTGATATTTCTGAGGACCGGAATGTCATTTACCTGTTTTCAAAGACTTAATCCTTGAGCATTAACTGTACATTTCCTCTATCTTTTAACAGAGTATTAGGATGTTCCACAGCAAGACCAACCTATAAACCCTATGCTAACCAAAGAACACACTGATATTGTGGGCCTAGCGTTCTGCACGCTATCTCATTAGGGAAAAAGCCAAAGTTGCATTTTTCGTGGGTACAACCTGAAATGAAGAATGCCATTGTTTTCATCTTTAACTACTGTTCAAATATGATTTAAATGGAATCTCAACTCACAAGGTTAAAAGGGAATCACTAAAGGCTTGACATTTGCTTGCACTATAGGCTCATTGTTTGATTATTAATCAACTGTGGCAAGACACATTAACTGTACTCTATCATAAATATAAAGTCATTAAACATAAGAAGGATATCTTAACAAAAAGGTTCCAGATAAAGAATCAGTTTCCGGTTTTATTTTGGACTCAAAGAGAGATCCTTAGCATGTTTCCTGGGTTTAGATTCAGATACTTGTACTTGTTCACATAAAGTTTCAGGTTTTATTTTGCCAAATAGGTTTGGGAACAGAATGAGTGAGATGGAAATTTGCAGATTAACACAAACCTTCCAGGATTCACAAAAATGTTCTTAAGAAAGAAGTTTGTGTCTCAGGATAAATTCCAAGAAGTTTGTAAAAATGTTCTCAAATGCAATTCTTCTTTTTCTACAAGATGTAAAATATTTATATAAAAACTATTTTTTTTAAGAAGAAAATAGCAAGTTTTGGTGTTGTCTGGTAGTTCTTGCTGAAGACTGATTGATCAATTCAAATGAAAAACCACAAAGGCGCTTGTAACAAACTTCATAGATCGGGAAGAAGGAGGCGGGAAGCGGCGGACATTTAAACATAACTTTAATAACAAAATAAACACAAAACTCGCTCATTATCATTCACTCCACCGGCCTCCGTTCCCATAGCTCTCGGCCATGCCCCAATCGCCACATACCCCCATCGCCCATTGCACTCCAGGGGGTACTCACAAGACTGTGATCTACCCCTGAGGGCCCCATCATGGCAGCCGCAGCTCCTGGGGGTATCGACAGATGAGGTGAGAGAAAATGTGATGGAAGGATGAGGAGGGACTGAGATGAGAGAGTCGAGAGAAGAAAAAAATTTAAAATTCTTGGTCCAGTTCCCGGACACACTGCCACTTGGTCCTTAACCAGCTGAGGCTCTCACTCGCGGTGCCATGTGATGGTACTGGACATCTTTGGTGGACGGCCTGATGCTCCTCCGCCTGCTGGTGGACAGCGATGGCTCCTCCAGTTGAGGGCAACCGGCAGCTCCTCCCCCTTTCACTGCTCCTCCCCAAACATCAAGTCAAAGTCAAGTCCAGTCTGCTTTATTGTCAATTCTTCCACATGTACAGTACATACATACAGAGAATCGAAATTGCGTTACTCTCAGACCCCTGGTGCACACAGATAACATTAACATTAAAGCCTAACAATCTAGATCAAATATACAACTATACAATAAAGGAATGTAAAAAAAGACAATAAAGTTAAATAAAGCAGCGCAAAGCAAATGGCAGATAGAGTGCAAATAAATGAAGTGAACAACAGTGCAGATAAAAGGTTTTTTAGTGCAAAAACAAAAGCTTAAGTCTGATTAAAGTGACAGGGCTCAAGAGCAGTTATTTTATTTAACTGACTGATGAGGTAGTGGAATGATGTCAGTTCCATGGAGAATGAGGTAGTGAGCAGACCAATGCTGCACAAAGTGACTTGTGCATGTCATCGTATATTAGTGTGTGTGTGTGTGGGGGGGGGGGGGGGGGGGTCATAGTTCATTGGTGCCTGGAGCAGAAGAGGGGAGGGGGGCAAGTTCGGGGGTGAGTTCAGCTTCCTGACAGCCTGGTGGATGAAGCTGTCCTTCAGTCTGCTGGTCCTGGCCAGGAGACTCCGCAGTCTCCTCCCTGATGGCAGCAGACTAAAGAAGCTGTGTGACGGGTCAGTGGGATCACCTGTGATGCAGAGGGCTTTGTGGGTGAGATGGGTTCCGTAAATGTCCTTTAGGGAGGGGAGAGAGACACCAATGATCTTCTCAGCTGCTCTCACTATGCGTTGCAGAGTCTTTCGGCAGGACAGGCTGCAGGCACCATACCACACAGTGATGCAGCTCGACAGGATGCTCTCGATGGTGCCTCTGTAGAAGGTGTGCATGATGGGGGGCGGAGCTCTGGCTCTCCTCAGTTTGCGGAGGAAGTAGTGACGCTGTTGTGATTTGGTGGACAACAGCAGTCTCCAGCATCCTGGTGAATGGTGCAGACTCCTCTGCTTCCTCTCAGACAGCAGCCACCCATCCTCCGTCCAGGAGCATAGCAGTGAGCCCTCCATCCCACCTCTTCTTCCATCATTCCTTCACCACCGCCTCAGGCAGCCACTGGCGGTCTCCACTTCTTCCTGCTGCCCAGACTCCTCTGCACCACGATCCTCCTTAGCAGCTTGTCTCTTCCAACAACATTCATAGATTAGGTAAAAGGAGGCAGGGACCGGAGAACATTTCAACATAACTTTAATAACAAAATAGACACAAAACTGAAAACAGTGCAACAGCCACTCACAGACGACTGCCGCGCACAACCAGGAACAAAACCACATCAATTGTCCAGACCTGGTCCTCTGTCATCTAACACTGTCTAATACTTCTTTTTTTATTCTTCTGGAGCTCCTCCATGGGACTCCAGACCAGTGAGTGGCCCAGGTGCTGCTCATTATTTTTCACTCCACCGGCCTCGCTCTGCTGCCTACAGATTCTGTAAAATAGAGTGATCTGTTGTATTCATTTGAACTTCATAATTTTGTACTCTTTATAAATGTTGGGCAGCATTCTGCACAAATGAAAATTTTAATCTTAGAATACTTGAAAAATTAAGAAAAGCAAGAATGAAGGCCCAGTCCTAAAGATGAACCTCAGTGGGGCGTAGGCAGAGGAATGAGATTGTATGAACTCTTACAAATTTGCCATCAATTTGCCAAATTGTAAATTGGTTTCAAATTTCACACGAGAGTGTGTTGGACATGATGCTTTTACTGCCACTGAAGTTTAGCATCCTGATGAATATTTAAACAATTATGTCACTTTAACTGCATTTGCTGTCATATTCCTGACATGACAATACAATTGTGGTCTCTTTTTGTGACTTTCAACGAGACACAACTGTGCCTACTATTCTTTTGAAGACTGTGCCAAGTTCCCCACCCACAAAGCCAAAGCATGATCTAACCAACATGAAATGTTCATGTGACACCCCTGAAGAAGAAATAAACAGATTTGAGGAAAATTAAAGGAATGTTACACGATGGTGAGTTTGTACTTGAAAGGCTTTTGATTCTGTATCTTTGGATTTCATTTGTAGATGAGCATTCGAGTTGCTTGAAGTTGATATTTTGTACCTCAAGAGATTTCTCAAGCAATGTATCCTTAAATTGCTAGGAGGATAAAAGACAAGAAATAAATGGGACAGTTGTTGTTATACAGTAAGAGTGCATATAATTCTATCTTTAAAGAATTTTATAAGATATTATTTAGTTTATTTTGAGTTTTGATTGCAGGTTTTTGTATTTTGGTACACCTATGCATATTTTGATATCTCTTCTGGAATTTTAGAGATATTCGTTGGGTCCTTTTACTCAGAAGAAACATCTGATAAGCAGCAAACACATACTCTTTCTTTATTTAATCTCATTGTGGAGTTTCCAAACACGTTTTTCTCCAGTGTGCCAGAAGATGGCAGACATGACTTTATGTGGGGGCCCAATGGAAAAAACATTTAACAGTGTGGCAGGATATGCTGTGTTGCCTTGCGTAAAGCTGTTTTTGTTTGGCAAATGACTTTTAAAGAATGGTGCCTATAAACAGGATGGAGATGATACACAAGACATCAAAAAACACACAGGCGAACATGGTGTAATTTCCCTGGCTAGGAGCAGCTAGTCATCTAATGGCTGTCCATTTCAAAGAGGGATTTTTTGGGTTACTTAATTGTAATTGTCATTTGTCATTCGTCAGTCTAATGGTCTTAACAGGCCCCGAGACCTAGTTTAGTCTATTTTGTGACATGAACTATGCATCATGCAACTTTCACAAGTCATGGAAATGGAATTTGAAAGTTAAATAACAACTGCATTCACTTATCAAACCACTTAACAGACTTTTTTTTAATATGAAAAGTCATACTTTATTTATAGAACATACTGTATTATGTAAAATGACATTGCTGAGTGAAAGTCTGTTTGATATTATACTGTAAGAGCTAAAGCTCAAAAGGCTTTGCACCATATGGCTTGTGGTACAACAGTCAGGATTATTACAGCATTAAGATTCAACTGAATGCAGTTTTGTTTCTTGATGGACTTTTCTCCCGTCATATAACGTCTCAGTCCACTGGCTGAGCTAATATCTTCATGGATTAAAGCCTTAAGGAGTAAATGGCAAGGAATATGCTCTGCTGAAGGATTTGAACTGCATAACCATTATTCTCACTCTGTTGCTTTTATAACTCTGGCGATGTGCAGAATGATCACAATATAGCTCTATTGCACAATAACTGTGCAAGACAAGATTTAAGCATTTTCTCAAAAAAATCAGAACGCATTTCTGTGCAAAACTCACTGTCGTGATCTGAGGGTGATTTGGGTCGTTGCTAAGGTGATCTGAGTGGTTGCTAGGGTGTTTTGGTTAATTGTCAGGGCTACGCAGCTGCTAAGATGTTCTGAGTGGTTGCTAGGATGTTGCTAAGAGTTTATGAGGTATTGCCATCACATTGTTGCATTGTAGTACTGTTGCTAGGGCCATGGCATTACACGGCTCCTCTGTTGCTTAGGTGTTCTCAGTGATTTATAGCACACTGCAAAGATGTTTCTAGGGATTTCTGAAGTATTGCCATCACATTGCTTCTGCTAGGGTGAGGGCATCACTGCCACGACATCTCTGTTGTTAAGGTGATCTATAGCACATTTGTGACGATCGTGCACTAGGAAAACACGAGGAGAGGAAGAGATCCAATTGCAGGTATACTTTAATAACAAAAAAGGTAATCCAACAAAAAACAGTCCAAGGCGACAAACAAAACAAAAGAGGGAACCGGATGGAACGGACAGGGAACTTGGAGGACGAGAAGGCAAGGGTAAGTCTCGGGAGACGCGAACATTAGTACACGAAGGGTAAGGACTCCATACAAACAACAGGGAAGGACAGGTATTTATAAGGAGACTAATGACAAGAGATTGCCTGCACCTGTGCGATTAACTGGAGTGCAATTACTGTGAAGACAGGACCAGACTAGAGAAATTATAGTGCCTATGGTGAAGTGCCTAAGGAGAAGTGAGCTCACTAGTGGACACCCAGGAAAACATAGACTGACAGCGTGACATTACCCCCTCCCCTACGGAGCAGCTGCCAGATGCTCCACCTGAAACCCAGGGAAACCCAACAGATAAAGAAGCTAGGAGGGAGGTGGAGCGGCGGAGGACTAGGGGGAGGGATGGAGGGCCAGAAAACATAGTACACAGAGACAGGAGAACCAGGTAGAATGGGAAAACAGAGACAACACACCCAGGTAGAATGGGGAGACAGAGACAAGACAACCAGGTAAAATGGAAAGACAGAGACAAGAGAAGTGTAACACAAAACAAGGAGTCCAGGAGGGTGGTGGACAGGCGGAGGATCAGGGGGAGGGACGGAGGGCCAGGTCCAAAGTAGGAAACAGACAGAAAAACAAAAGAAAACAAAAACACAAAAACATAGGTCCATGAAGGACATCACGTGATGCCCACCCGGGCGGAGCAGAGGACCACCACAACCATGTGGTCAAGGCAGAAGCCCCCCAGGGCGGAGCAGAAGACCACCACATCCTTATGGTCGAGGCCGGAGTCCCCCAGGGCAGAGCAGAAGACCACCACGTCCTTGTAGTCGATGCCGGAGTCCCCCAGGGCGGGGCAGAAGACCACCACATCCTTGTGGTCGAGGCCGGAGTCCCCCAGGGCGGAGCAGAAGACCACCACGTCCTTGTGGTCGATGCCGGAGTCCCCAAGGGCGGAACAGAAGACCACCACGTCCTTGTGGCCAGACCAACGGGAGGACGAAACTCTGGTAATCCTATGGTGTTTCTACTGGATTCCAGAAGATCGGTGCTGACTTGACTCACAAAGATTATTGGTGACTTGCATACGTTCATGAAGATCCCCGGTGACTTGACTCAGTCCTTGAAGATCCCCGGTGACTTGACTCAGTCCTCGAAGATCACCGGTGACTTGACTCAGTCCTTGAAGATCACCAGTGACCTGACTCTGTCCTTGAAGATCACCAGTGACTTGACTTGACTCTGAAAGGTCAGCGGTAACTAGCCTTGTCTATGGAAAGTCCATGGTAGCTAATCCTGAATCTGGAAGGTCAAAGGTGACTAACCCTGACTCAGGAAGGTCAATGGTGACTAACCCTGTCTCTGGAGGGTCCACGAGCACCTGACTCGACTCTGAAGGGTCAACCGGAACCTGACTAGACTCTGGAAGGTTAACAGGAATCTGACTTGATTCTGGGGAATCAACTGGAACGTGACTCGACTCTGGAGGGTCAACAGGAACTAGCCCTGACTCTGGAAGGTCAACGGTGACTAACCCTGACTCTGGAAGGTCGATGGTGACTAACCCTGACTCTGGAAGGTCGACGTTGACTAACCCTGACTCTGGAGGGTCCATAAACACCTGACTCGACTCTGGAGGGTCAACCGGAAACTGACTCAACTCTGGAAAGTCAGCGGGCACCTGACTCAACTCTGAAAGGTCAACAGGAATCTGACTCAACTCAGAAAAACCCACTGTTACTGCCTTCCTCTGCAGTGGCCCCGGGATGGCGGCCATCTTGTGCAGTGATGCTGGCTCCGCAGACGTGACGTGAACAGTCCTGGGAATCTCTAGGATTTTTGACAGCCTGGAGAAATAATAATCCAAGAATGTCTCTGCTGCCATCTTGGGCGTTGACGCTGAACTGGCGGCCATCTTGCACTGTGGCGCTGGACTGGCGGCCATTTTGTGCTTTGGCGCTGAGCTGTCGGCCATCTTGCACTTTGGCGCTGGACTGACGGCCATCTTGTGCGTTGGCGCTGAGCTGTCGGCCATCCTGCACTGTGGCGCTGGACTGGTGGCCACTTTGTGCTTTGGCGCTGTGCTGGTGGCCATCTTGTGCGTTGGCGCTGAGCTGTCGGCCATCCTACACTGTGGTGCTGGACTGGTGGCCACTTTGTGCTTTGGCGCTGTGCTGGCGGCCATCTTGCCTCGTGGTGCTGGCTCTCTGGTCATAGTGGGGAAATGGCGGCTCCCAACCGAACCCCGGGTCAACGGGAGCCCACAGTGGAGATCGCTGCCAGACCTCCTCTCGACTGCTTGCTCCGGAGCGACCTCCCCTGGTCCCACGGAACACAACTTGGCGAGTGCCCTCAAAACCATTTCTCTCCCGCTTGATGGCTGGGGAGGAAACTGTAGCAGACATACCGCTGGATCTCTGTGATGGAGTCCTTCTGTGACGATTGTGCACTAGGAAAACACGAGGAGAGGGAGAGAACCAATTGCAGGTATACTTTAATAACAAAAAGGGTAATCCAACAAAAAACAGTCCAAGGCGACAAACAAAACAAAAGAGGGAACCGGATGGAACGGACAGGGAACTCGGAGGACGAGAAGGCAAGGTTATGTCTCGGGAGATGAGAACATTAGTACACGAAGGGTAAGGACTCCATACAAACAACAGGGAAGAACAGGTATTTATAAGGAGACTAATGACAAGAGATTGCCTGCACCTGTGCGATTAACTGGAGTGCAATTACTGTGAAGACAGGACCAGACTAGAGGAATTATAGTGCCTATGATGAAGTGCCTAAGGAGAAGTGAGCTCACTAGTGGACACCCAGGAAAACAGAGACTGACAGCGTGACAACCTTGCAGTATTATAGATGAGGTGTATTGGGTGGTTGCTATGCAATTTCTTGGGGTACTGGTGTTTGTTAGGATGTTGCTAGGGTGCTCTGGGTGATTTGTAGTCGATTGGTTGTGGTTGTTAGGACATTATATTGAATTTTTTTTTTTTTTTTGGTTACCAGGTTGTTAACATGTATGTCATTGCGAAATTGTCCAGAGTAATTGTTAGCCCACTGCAATACATTTTATAAGGTGTTCTGGTTATTAGGGTGTTGCTAGTCGGTTTCTGGTGGGCGCTTGTGGTTGTTAAGATGTTGTTAGGGTGTTTTGGTTGTTTTTCAGGTTGCTAGGGAAGTCGTGGCCTAATGGTTAGAGAGTCGGACTCACAGTCGAAGGGTTGTGAGTTTGAGTCTTGGGCCGGCAGGAATTGTAGGTGGGGGAAGTGCATGTACAGTGCTCTCTCCACCTTCAATACCACGACTGAGGTGCCCTTGAGCAAGGCATCGAACCCCCAACTGCTCCCCGGATGCCGGAGCATAAATGGCTGCCCACTGCTCCGGGTGTGTGTTCACAGTGTGTTTGTGTTCACTGCTCTGTGTGTGTGCACTTCGGATGGGTTAAATGCAGAGCACAAATTCTGAGTATGGGTCACCATACTTGGCTGAATGTCACGTCACTCTCACTTTCACTTTTCACTTTCACACTTGCTTGTGGTTGTTAGGGAACTGCATTGCAGTTGCTAGGGTGCTGTAAATTTTTGCTCGGTTGTTATTATGTAGCTGCTAAGGTGTCATGAGTAGTTGTTAGCACATTGCTATTTCTTAACACATTTCAATACTGTTGCCAAGGAGATCTGTGTTGTTATTAGGGTGTTGCTATGCAATTTCAATGGTTATTGGTAGTTAATAATATGTTGCTAGAGTGCTCAGCATGTTGCTATGTGGTTGCTTTGTTGTGATTGTTAGGGCATTGCAGTGCAATTGTTAGGGTGATCTTTGTGGTTACCAGGGTGTTACTATGTGGTTGCTAAGTTTCTTAAGTAATTATTAGCACTTTTTTCAATAATGTTGCTAAGGTGTTCTTGGGTGCTTGTTAGAGCATTGCAGTGCAGTTTCTGGAGGCTGCTGGTGGTTGTTAAGATGTTTTTAGGGTGTTTTGGGGGATTTTCAGCACTTAGTTTATAGCACATCACTATGTGGTTGCTTATTTGTGGTTGTGAGGGTACTGCAGTGCAGTTTTAGGATGTAGTTGGTGGTAACCAGGGTGTTACTAAATGTGAGCACATACTACAGTATTGTTGCTAAGGTGTTCTGGGTGATTGTTGAAGCATAGCGATACATTTTCTGGAGGCTACTGGTGGTTGTTAAAATGTTGCTTTAATGCTTTTTATTGTGCGATTATTGCGATTTTTGGGGGCTTTGACATGCTCCTGGGTGTCTGCTTGATTTTGTTTGCTAATTGTGTTGTAATGGGAGGTGTTGTCACTGGTTGCCAGATTGGGTTTTACAGTGCTGAGGCGTAAATTGTTATAATTACTCCCATTCTTATTGAAATGACTGCATTTCATGCATGAAAATTTGCCCATCAATGCTAAAGGTGTTATACATAACTTTTTTTTACCATTGAATCTTAAAAAATACCACAATATTTGTGCAGCTGTTTAGGAAACATGCTAAGTTCATATACTTTGTTTCTCCAATAAACAATGCTACAACTAGTCATTCTACTTTGAAATGTGCGTTTATTGTACATGCTCAATTTCTAATCACCTCCTGGGAGACTTAAAACGAGTCGGAGAAGTGTGGTCTGCTTTATCAAGCTCTGCCAGACAGCTACCTTTAATAAATACCACTCCTAAATGCTTTGGATTCTGTGTGTCTTAATTTTCAGGAAACAGACAAAGCCTGTTTCAAACCAAATAAATACGTGGTCATATCTCAGCAAAGTACCAGCCTCATTATTACTGCAGGTAAGTGAGTTTTATTCCAGAAACAAATTATAATCTCCTTTAATAACAAAAAAATATGTCAGATTCAACCACATACTCCCTGAAAATAGAATATTACCTCTTCAATGCTGGCCCCTTGAGGGAATTTTGCACACTTTTTCCTGTTTTTACATTCTCATGCGGTTTATAATTTCAAGTGAATGAGCTCTCAACCCATTTGGGTCGTGCATAGTGTATTGTCATTTTTCATTCAGAACTTCAAACGCTTTTATTTAAGACCAGTAAGGAACATAGATACAGACATGGAGGTAACCAGAGATGTTTTCACAGTAGTTACCTTTCGGTTTGCTGTACTAAACTTGATCACCCGAGTTCTTCTTGAGAAAACAAGTGGGCAGTGTTAAGTGCTGAGGGTTGTACTCGCTTCAGAAACACACAAACACAGTTTGTAATTTAGTTTGGCTGTAGAGAAACATACACTATATTGGAACATATATACACAACAAAGAGTCATTTAAGTCTGCTATAAAATATCTACAATTATTTACTGACCCGCACATCATTCCAAAATTGTACACTGCATAAAAGATTTTTCAAAGTTGTAAATAAAGTAAAAAAAAAGATTATTGGATAACAATTTACAAGAAAATACTATTTCAGTATTTAAGAATTTTATGATTAATTTAATGTGGCACTTGGCATTTTTTATTATTATTATTATTATTATTTGTAAAATTTACTAGCAGTTTCTTTACACTCATTTTTTAAATGTATGCTGTTATTAATTTTTGTTTTAACATTGGGCAGCATTAGCATGGGTAGCATTAATAGTTTGATGGCTGCTAAAAAAATTATTCTGACTTTAATCAAAATACAAAGTCAGTCTATTTTGCCCCCTTTTTTGTTGTTGTTAGCGATGATACTTAAAAAAGAAATACATGTAAAACACAAGTTTTGAAGTTGATATCAAGAAAATACTATCTCAGTATTTCTATATTTTATGATTAATTCAATCTGTTACTTGCAGTTTCTTCATAATTATTATTAAAATTTACTAGCAGTTTCTTAGTTAAGGTTATATGAGAGTAAATCGTATGCTCATTTTATAAAGTGCATGGGGTTATTTTTTCTGTGGAACACAAAAACAGAATTTAAAAAAAAATGTACACATATATTTTCCGTATGACAGCAGTTCATAGTAAATAAATAAATAAAAAAATTAATTATATTAAGAATATATATATATATTCTTTACGCTTTTGCATATTTAATCTTTAATATTTAATCAAATTATAACAGGATTATTAATTTTGGGTTAATTGATTTTCTTTGTAGAGACAGATTTTCAATTCCAACAAGTTCCGAAATGTTGTATAACTTCAAGTCTCTAGAGGGCTGAATTTTTGCTCATCATTCAAGACGGATATGGCTGTACATGTTCCAGGATGAGCAAACAATTTGAGGTTGGTAAATGTGATTATGGTTACACAGTGTGCCCGTGGATGAACAGATGTGCAGGTTACAGCAGGTCACGCATGTACACTTACACAGGACGCCTCTGGAGAAGGTGTGACATGCCGCTTGGCAGCTCGATCACGGAGCCACTTAGTCTCTGATCTTCATCGTGATAGATGAGATTAGGTGAACCACACAAAGACTTACTGTTTAAGTCAGATGTGTCGTCATAGTTGGATGCACATTTAAGAACTATTTTGGTTGGTTTGTATGCCATAGGTAAAATGGTGTAATTCATATCACACCTTATATGTAATACACTGACG
Organism: Carassius carassius; assembly: GCF_963082965.1. Taxonomy (NCBI): domain Eukaryota; kingdom Metazoa; phylum Chordata; class Actinopteri; order Cypriniformes; family Cyprinidae; genus Carassius; species Carassius carassius. Next base: position 31,283,612 of record NC_081770.1, read on the forward strand.
ATGCAAAGGTGTTCTTTTGTCTTAAAGTCACAAAAGGGGTTTGCATGACCACTCATTGTTACTATTCAACTTGTCTTCCAGAAAAGTAGTCAACTAGTCAATAAGTGAATGTTTACCTAAATGACACAGAAAGGTAATGCGGGACATAGGCAGAAGTATAGTACCGAACTCCATCTCCATATCTGCGTAATGCATAAAGTAGTGGATGCACTAAGCCCTTATTCTCTTTTGCTGCTTCCACTTTTTTTTCAGCACACATAAAAAAATCCAACTGTTAAAGTGTGATTTATTATGCTCTTTTTGTTTAGCACTAGCACATCCTGATGACGTTTTCTTCTTCTATAGTAATGTGCATCGTATTGTGTGAGTCAACAGGTGTCATCATCGTACAGTCTGCACATACGTCATAGCCAGGTTTATTAGATCCACATTGCACAGTGTGATATGCAGTGACCTTATAGGATTGCTAAAATTGTGCAGCATGTTTTGGGATTTAGAAAGATATGGGAACTAATTGTTATTTTGTGGACACAATTTAAAAAAAAAATCCTGCATGTCATGTCTAAGGCTCTATAGAAATGACTGGATTTTGCTTTTGTAAATTTGCAGAACAATGCTAAATGTGACCGCACCAATGACAGGTTTAGCATGATGTGCTATCAGTAACTAGCATGCTAAAGATTTGTGTCTATAAATTCACTCTCCGATATCAGTGAAGTACTGGTATATACACAGTACTGAAGTAAACTGGTACGACAAATGTACCAAAAACACATCAAAGGTTGTTTGGGGATCTGTTGTTGATGAAAATGTGCACAGAATTATGGGTAAGTCATCTTTAACAGCTGGCATCATCAAGGAGACTGTTGTTCTAGAAACGCTTTTAATCTGAACCCAGCGAACAATTATTATTATTTTTTTTTTGAAAGAACATTCTCCAAATGTTCAGTGTCTTGATGTTAGAGGAACGTTTTAAAAGGTATGATATTCCTCAAACATTCTTTCATCTTAGTTTTTATTTAAAATTCAGCATCCAAGGAACGTTAATTTGTAACATTCCAAGAACATAAAAATATTCAGCTTGCCTAATGTTAGTAGAATGTTATTTAAAGGTTATTGTGATGTTCCTGAAACATTCTTTCAATCATTCAAACACCTGCTCGGATCAAACACTTAAAGAAAGAGAAAAAAGAACACAAACTACAACTTTCTTCAGCCACAACCTTAGATGAACTGAAGATAAAAGACATTAAATCTTTTAAGATCTGTTTAAACAACTCCACAAACAGCATTACCAGCTACACTCACAGTATTACTAACCAGATTTACTTTAAGTTCTTATTGAGAATTAACAGAGGTTCAGATGTTGATGTTCTATTGAAAATGTTTTGTTTGAGGTCACCATTATGGAGATCAATGTTTGCTTTTGTTGTGCTCTTGGCCCTTGACTCTTATTGAGTCTTGCAGGTGTTTTCTGCGTTAATAAAGCAGACCAGCTTGTCTGTTTTAATAACAGACCAATGACTGCATCAAAGTAGTTTAATTAACAGCTTTTTTCTGTACTTGCTGATTTAACAAAATAAAATGTTTTTGAGAAAAATAAAACTCAACTTTTGTGAAAATAAATGATTTGTAACAGTATTCAGTGCTTCAGATGCTTAGTGTTTTATCTCTGTGTGCAAAGAACACTGTCATTCTTAACTTTTTAGCATGTTCTGTGTCAGTTATATACTCACAGACATCAACATTTGGCATATGAAACACAATAATGGTGGCATACTTTATGTCCCAGTTATATATTTGATTGTCACCATTGTTGAGGTTTGTATAATGAGTGCTGATATTTAAGTGTGTTTATTTTATATAACTTTTTGGACAAACTTACATAAATCACTGAAGTGTTACTATATATATATATATATATATATATATATATATATATATATATATATGTTCACCAAAATGACTCATTCATATTCGTTCACCGATTCGTTCAGTGACGAAAAAGTCTTGTGTGTTATGTTTTAAGTCAATGAACGTATTCACTAAACTGATTTGGCTTTAACGTAATTTGTGCATATTCTACCTATTACATAAATAATGAGTTGTTCAAATGATCAAAGCACAAGGATTTCTTGCATTTTAATTGTTTAGTCAGACATTTATATTCATAAATCTTGGATTATAACGTGGAGTTATGTTCTGTATGCTAAATATGAATATATAAAATAGTATAGAATCGCATCTGCTTTCTGCTGATTACTGATCGAGACTGACATGTTAAATGGATCACGAATGAGAAGATCTTTTCGATCTCATTCAGACTCATTCAGTGAAGTGCGTATTCGTTCACTACATTCAACAAATCACATGGTCTGTCACATCTCATACTTAAAGGCTATTGGCTCGAGGTTGAATAATTCTTTCACAGGATGAAACAGTTAACAGAGCTAGCCAGTTCACCGAGCTGCACATGCGCTGCTAATAGTGCCACGCCGCTGTGGAGGGAGGTATTACAGTGAACGAGAAATATGAGTCAATGGATTAAGGGAACTAGAACGATTTGTTCACCTAAAAGATTCTTTCAATAAGAACGATTTGTTCATGAATGTAACATATATATATATCACAGACATCAACATTCGGCATATGAAACACAACAATGGTGGCATACTTTATGTCCCAAATGTTGATGTCTATGAAGGACCACTTTATCTTCCAATTTTTTTCTGAGGACCACCTAACAGAATCCCACTCTAACACGCCCCCAAAAACCAACAAAATAGGAAGGATAAGCTAAATTTAAGTTTAATATGCAACTGTCCAATATCACTGAAATTACTGGGATTTTACACATTACGTTTGCCATAACTTCTGCAGCAGGCTTAACTAGAGTCTCTCCAATTGAATGGGGTTTTCCCATTTTTTGCAATGAGTAGAGACACTCTGTATGATGCCTCAGTAGCCTTTGCATTTTCACCCGGCATAAAAAACTGTGAGGTGTTTTTACTCATGTGTCGCTCAAGCTCATCACGTTTTCTCTCAAAAAATGACACTGGTTTATCTGTACAATCTTTGTGCTTAGACTCAAAGTGACGCTTGAGTTTCGATGGTTTCATTGCTTCATTAGCCAATATTTCATAACACAAAACACAGTGAGGTCTAGGATCCTCAAGATCCCCAGTCCAGAAAAATCCAAACTTGATGTACTCATGGTGATATTTTCGCTTTACTTTCTCACATGGTTTTCCACGGTGAGTTTATTATTTCCTTCTCACATTTTAATTCCCAAAGTACGAAACAACAGAAGAGACAATTGCTAAACTACTTTAATGCAGTCTTTCATCTGTTATTAAAACAGACATGTTGATCTGCTTTATTAATACAATGCAATTGCTGTAAAAGAAACAACTCATAAACAACAACAACAAAAATCAAGGGCCAAGAGCCCAACTATATCAAACACTGATCTCCATGATAGTGACCTCAAACTAAATATTTTCAATAAGAGCACAAACATCTCAATCTCTTTCTCAATAAGAACCTCTGAAGAAGTGTGACAGAAATAAAGTGAATCTGGTTAGTAATGCTGTAAGTGTATCTGGGAATGCTGTTTGTGGAGTTGTTTAAACAGATCTTGAAAGATTTAATGTTTTTTATCTTCAGTTCATCTAAGGCTGTAGTTTGTGTTCTTATTTCTCTTTCTTTCAGTGTTTGTTCCGAGCAGGTGTTTGAATGATTGAAAGAATGTTTCAGGAACATCATACTTATCTTTAAATAACTTTCTACTAACACTGGATATTTTTATGTTCTTGGAATGTTACAAATGCAGGGCTGCTAAATCCCATAGACCCCTGCTACCAGGTGCTTGTTTCTTCAAATGCTGTTTTAAATCAGAGTGCAAAAATTAATCAAACAAACCAAAAATGGCCTTCATTACAATGATATGTACCCTATAATTTAATGAAAATCATCACCTAGCTGATCGTATATTGTTGTTATAAACATTTTGATTTATATTTAAAAACAATACTGAGCAAGATTGTAAAACACAAATACACATACATTGCTCCTGAAATACATTTTGGTCTATTTCATACATTTAATTTTCATATTTTGAAATACATTTTGGTATATGAAAGGTAAGAAGAAACACAACACAAGTCCAACTCCAGTGAAGTACGTAATTTACTGGTGGTGTGTAGATCCAAAATAGCTCAAAGACAACAACAACAACAACAACAACAACAACAACAAAAAAGATCTGCACATGAACAATAGGCCAGCATGCTCATATGCATTTATTATTCAGAGGCCACAAATAAAATGCAAAAGTACAAAGTGTGCAAAAGTGCAAACATTAAAATTAAATGCTAAAATTAGGAAATGTAGTCTCACAAGTTTGAATGCAATACAAGTATCAAGATATAGCTACAGAGAGTAAACTAATCAAAATGTTATTTGCACTAGAGTATCTTTTGTGTCATTATGTGGTCTTTTTATTCTTGGTATAATAAAATTTTTGGCAGAGAACCCCCCAGAGAAGTTAATTACTCAGCAGTTATCTTACAAGCTCTAATTGTCATTAGCAAGTCTCTTCATGCTAAAGCTCTATAAACTAACAATGGAAACTTGCTGCTACTCCATGATTTACATTTACATTTATTCATTTAGCAGACGCTTTTATCCAAAGCGACTTACAGATGAGGACAGTGGAAGCAATCGAAAACAACAAAAAGAGCAATGATATATAAGTGCTATAACAACTCTCAGTTAGGTTAACACAGTACACCTAGCATGGGATTTTAAATAATATAATATAAAGAAAACAGATAGAATAAAAAAAGAATAGAGCAAGCTAGTGTTAGAGGTCTTTACACATACACACACACACACACATACAATTGCATAATTAATGAAAAGAAAATAGAATATAAAAAGATTAGAAAGGTAGTTAGATTTTTTTAAAGAATAGAATTAGAATAGTGAGTGTTAAAGTTAGAGGGTTAAATAAAGAAGGAAGAGATGTGTTTTAAGCCGATTCTTGAAGATGGCTAAGGACTCAGCTGCTCGGATTGAGTTGGGGAGGTCATTCCACCAGGAGGGAACATTTAATTTAAAAGTCCGTAAAAGTGACTTTGTGCTTCTTTGGGATGGCACAATCAAGCGACGTTCACTTGCAGAACGCAAGCTTCTAGAGGGCACATAAGTCTGAAGTAACAAATTTAGGTAAATGGGTGCAGAGCCAGTGGTAGTTTTGTAGGCAAACATCAATGCCTTGAATTTTATTTTTATTTTTTTATTTCAGACTTGATCTTGTCTTCTGATAATAGAATAAATAAAAAATAAAATAATATTTTAACCACCAGCTTGTTTAAAACTTTTTGTGGCACCGAGTTACATTTTCTGATGAAATTCTGCATGGCGGGCTTTGTGAATGACTTTTGTAGCTGTAATAGTTGATGGATAGTAGGGTTGAGATCACATACAGTAAATGGAAGTAACCTTTTTTACTCAGTATAAAAAATAAAAATAAACGGTTGGAGAACTTTTGAGTACGTAAGCTGCCAAACTCTTACTCCCTAAAGCTGATTTAATCAAATCTCCTGACACTTGAATGGAAACTAAACTCCTTTCAAACTGAAGCTCAAAGCGCTCAAGTTGTCACCTGCCAGGAAATTTCAAGTAAAGTAAAACAAAGTGTTCAATAATAAGATAAACTGAGAAGAAGGTAAGAATATGTCTTCTGTTTAAAGGTGAAAGGAAAATGATACTTCCCCTGATGAGTAAGGCAAACCTTTAGCATTTATGGCTGACGGTGTCTCAGCGTTAAAGAGAAAATTAGAAAGATGTAGACCAATATATCTTCAGTGAGCAAGAGACATTTAGCGGCTCATTCATCCGTGTTTTGTGGAAGTGAAATGAAGACTAGTCTTTTCTCAAGGGCTGATTGATCTTTGCTTTCAATTGGTCATGGCTTGTGCAAAGCGGATTTTGGCGCGGCGTAGACCTCGGCCCATTACATCATTCAAGCTTGGGACGTGAATTCAAAAAACGGTTTTGTTTCCTTGGGAAAGTTAATTAGGCACCAGTCGCACCAATGAGCTTCAAGATTGTCTGGTGACTAAATAGTTTTAAAGCAGTAGTCTCTTAAACAACTGTGTGTCATGAGGAGCTACGTCATGAGAAAGCACTCAGTCATTGATGATAAATTTTCAAAATACCAAGTAGCTGCTTGTGACCTTTACATTAGGGTCAATGCCACACTGTCATCTGTTTTACAGTAAAGAAATCAGCATTACCTCATATGACCTGAGTCAGGGTTTGATTTCCTAAAACGGTAATTTCCCCAAGCCATAATTACAAAGTGTTTCAAATAAACAAGGGTAGCTTGTGGGTGTATGATTAGTTGACACATAACATGTCCATGACAGGGACAGTTCACCAAAAATCAAAATGATGTATAATTCTCTTACCTTGCTATCAGTCAGAACCTGTATGCATGTATTTCTTCTCTAAAACAATTATAAATAATGATACATTTTCAAAGGGATTTTGCCGAAGTGTTTTTTTTTCTTTTAATGTTTTAGACAGTTTTTAGACACTTCTTATATTCTTCTTGAAATTTTCTTCATAATGTCTTCTACCAAAGAAAGTCACATGGACATCATAGGTGAATTGCTCCTTTATACTACAATGAAAACAACAACAACAACAAGTAGAGGACAAAAATAGTATTTTCTTGTAAAACATTAGTTATCTTTATTATTATTTAAACTTTGAAATATTTTTTGACAGTGTATATATATATAATTTTTTTAATTGCCTTTAAAAAAATATTATTTTAGTTATATATTAAGTATAAATTAATTAAAATATGATGCATGTGTCATTTGTAAAGTATTTAATACTTTTTCCAAAATAGGCATTACCAGATGATTATTGAACATATAAACCAATTAAACACCTGCTAAAATAATCTAGAGTGTAATTTTGCACACAAAACATCTATTTTCTCATTTTACTTCAATATGCTTTTCAGATTAGTACAAGAAAGCGTGAGAAATTGGGGAGCAGAATTGGAGAGGTGCGTGAATAATAGATTGCTACTGTCGGGGAGGGGGGTGCGTTTTTGTTCCAGTGCTCTGTTGTGCCGTGTCCAGCAATGGCCTGCTGGGATAGCATTGTTCGCCTTAGAGCCGCCAGGTCCGGAGTGGAGAACTGCAGCCGTGCCGCCCAAACCAAACGACCAACCTTCAATTCCTCCACAGCTTGAGTCATGGCCTTTCAAGGCTGAGTTAAATAAAATCCCGAGAAACGGTGTCAAAGTGGACCACCTCTGCGCCTATTATCTGAAATCCAGGAGAGGCTGATGCAAATATTGAGCAGTCGCTGACATCTACAAAGGTCAGATGATGAAGGACCCATACCCTGGGTGAACTGTTTTGACAGGCATTAAAAGCCTTTCATTTTGGATTTATCTGATGATCTCACTTTCTTTGATGTCACGTCGCATCAACACGTACAAGCGGTGGCGTCTAACGCAATCCGATCGCCACACAGGTGTTGGATAAAGTCAGTCTTTGTCAGCGCTAAACTGTTTTATTTGAGCAAGTTATCTCAAATGTGTTTTTCAAAGAACTGGCAACACATGAAAACAAAACATTACTCTAGGCCAGGGATCAGCAACCTTTTCGGCATGACGTGCCATTTTTTATTTTTATGGTTAACCACTGTGCCAACACAGCCCCCCCCCCCCCACACACACACCCCGATATAATTCTGTATTTAAACGGTACATACACAATTTTTTATTATACGATAAAAAAAAACGTTTTTTTAACGTTTAATCAACGTTAATGCACTGCTTTAATTGATGAACGTGCACACACAGACACACACACACACACAACACACACCACTCGCACACAGAGATCTGAGATCGTGCTGTGCAAAAAGTAGCATTCAGAGTGTTGTCACGCTACTTTTATTAATCGATACTGAATCGCTACATTATATTTCTCAACAACAAAGGGGCAAAATCGCTTCATTGTCTGCAGAGAGAGACAATTCACCCCCCCCCCCACTTTCTTTCTCTCAAAATGGCCATATTTCAGAAAATTTTTCATCACTGGATATAGCTTTAGGTCATTTAACATTTCTATGGTAAAACGTATTATTAAAAGTTGACTAATGTTAATTGATTTGCAGCTTCATCTTACCTCACTCTCTTTAACGTTAAACTGACGCTTCACGCTCTGCTTCTGTGAACAGTAAACCCCGCCTACTTTGATCTGATTGGCCATCTCAGTCATTTTGACATTGACGAGTGCTGTTAGACCGAGGCTTTGATCTGAAGCACCTAGTATGTGCAGTGTTTGCACTTGCATCCATGCAAGTTAATTCTCACACTTTAATAGTATTTGTAGCTCCTAACAGGCTGTGTGACTATGAGAAGTTATTACATCAAACTGTACGTCATTATACAGTTTTCCTTATTGCTTGCGTGCCAGCGATTATCCCTCTGCGTGCCACTGTTGGCACGCGTGCCGTAGGTTGCCAACCCCTGCTCTAGGCCTTTATAATATGTCTGTGAATGACTTTATTTAGGAATAAAATTCTACTATGCTTTTACCATTGCTTTCAACCAGTTATTCACAAAAGTATGGACACTCTAAATACAGGAGAGTGATGGAAAGCACTTTGAATTTGTTATGTCTTATAAAACACAACATTTAAAGGACAGTTAAAGTTCCTTTCCTCCAACAGTTCCAGTAAATTCACAGTTTTCGCAGTTGTAATTACGGTCTGATATTTTATCCCAGTGGTCACCCAGGTGCCATAAGGGCAGAGGAAATATTTGCGAAAATGATCTTTCAAGGAAAAACTTGGACGCTTCAAATGCGGTCCAAAAAAAAAAAAAGGATGAACAGCTGTGTTTCTTTGAACTTTACTTCACCTCAATATGAGACAAAGATGAGTAACACAGGTTATTTTCACACTGTTACTATAAATATGGACCAAAATCTGATTTTCTGAGCCATTTGGGATGACGCTTGTATGTGTTAAGAACAAAAAAGAACAATGATGTCCATTCCCAGCATCCTCCCTGGTTCTCACCTGCACATCCGCACCTGCCAATGATCATCTCCTCCATATAAGCCTGTCTCACACACTCTCCCAGGGTCTGGTCTATGCCTACATTCATGTGGACACTTTTGAAAACAAAGATTTTGTCCAATTTAGTGGTTTCTAAAAGTTTCTGATCTACACTAAATTTACCTTACTGTGCATGTGTAAAACCTCATAAAAGCTCACTGAGATGATATAAATAAAACAGACATAATGGGCCCTATAATACACCAGGTGTGACGCAAGTGTTTTTTGCTAGCTTCAGACTGACACAGTTTTTATTTTATAAATAACTCGTCATTCCATGTGGCCCTCATGTTTTGCTGCAGGACAGCAATTGTGAGTAAAATTTTTGTCATCTTTTTAGGACTGCACTATGAAGAGTGTACAAAGTAAATATATTTAGTAACAGCAGAATGGAACATAAGAAGCACAATGCGCTAGTCTATATCTCCGCCATCTTGGATTTCCGAGTCTTGCGAGTGTGTGCATAGATATTTCCGGTTGTGCTAAACGTCAGTGCTGAGAACCGGAGAAATACAAATATTACCTTCTACATGTTTACAGGATTTATAATATCACTTCAAATGCAATAAGATATACACTGCTATTATTACTATACTATAAATGTTAACTGAGCCAGATTTGAAACTTGTGTATGTTTGGGTCTGGTGAATGAATTTAATACACGTGTTCCCTACTGTTCACGAAATTAAAGTTGAACTCATGGTGTGTATACACAGCTACATAATGTATTTTTATCTTACCAATTATGTAAATGTACAAATTACTTATTTCTCGAAAATGTTTGTATTACATTGATTTTTTTAAATGAAATATTTACCTTGTGAGACGTGGGCTGCGATTTATCTTCATAAGTATCCATTTCGCAATTGTGCACATACATCAGTTTGTTTCATCATTATTTTCACAACATATTTTATTATTTTACACAAATAACTAATACATGACTAATTTTAATATCTGTTTTATCTGATAATTAATGCAAAAGAATAACAATATACCTGCGCTGCTCGGATAATGATTTATGTCAGTCAGATAATGATTTATGCTGCAGATCTTTCAAAAAAACAAATAAACATTGATAAAAACACACATGAATGCAAACAGCGATCTTTTAATTTATGCAAACCTACCATAATTACATTACGCTTAATTGAACAGTTACAGTTATAAATTTTTATCAAATAAAGCTAATAAAACATGCTTTATCAGAAATCTCTGTGCGTCTCGTTTGACAGTCAGAAACCTTGATCTTACATAACAGTCAGAACAAAATCAGCTCTTCGAAAATGTAAAGTATTGCATATTTGAGTGGTTTGTGTTTGAAAGAAGAAATCCCTGTGGACTGATTAACCTGACGCTGACGCAGATCCGCATAATCAACAGAAGAATAAAGCAATCTCCGCGTTGTATCTTGATGAATTTCCACACAGAAGTATGCAAAAATGTAGGGAGGATGTTTCCCCATGTCTTTGATACCACTATCCGCTGTTAAATTAAAAAAATCATTAATTATATACATCTAGCCAAGTTTAGTATGTAAGTTTCCCTTATAGTAAATGCGAGCGTCGCAAGACCGGAAGTAAGTATGCATACAATCGCAACGCTGAATCTCTCCGGCGCCATCTTGTGCATCGAGCCCATTGCCAGCATAAACATAGATGAACAACATGCGTCACATGAATAAACATGCGTCATCGTTTTCAAAAACCTCAGGTTTCACAGTCCACACTACAATGCAAAAGTAACATTTTCGAATTTTTCCCCTTTGGAGAGTGTTTTCAAAAAGCTCAGATTTGCCATCTCAGTGTGGACAGACAATGCACTTTGAAACAAAAACGTATTAGTATGGACATGGCCTAGGACTCCTCAACATATTGGATGCTCTACCTGCCGGAATACTCACCTCGGCATAATTCCTCCTGCCTAGACTCTAGCAGATCTTTCTCCTCGCAATATTTTCATTTACACAGTTTTGCAAAATCAGACAATATCTTGTCTAATACATACCACAATATGAACTTATTATTGAATTGGTGTAAATAAATATCACATTTGCAACTGGTCAGTGTTCTGACTTTCAAAGCTACTACATGGTAACAACTTTCTACTTCGAGGACGTTAATGGAAATGTAGTGGAGTGGAAAGTATGATATTTGTCATACGTTTCCAGAAAAAATAATACTCAATCAAAGCACAGATACTTAAGTATACTTAAGTACAGTACTCAAGTAAATGTACTTCGTTACTGTCCACCTTTAACTGTACTGGACTGTTCCTTTCACCTTACATCATGTGAGGTGCTATTTACTCACCTGTTTACTCCTTCACCTGTTTACTCACCCTCAAGTTTCTGGTCCCCACTAATGGTGTGTTCACGCCAAAATTAGGATATTTTGACATCTAATGCAATTTCAGTCATATTTAAGTGTTCAAAAGTGTCCTTTACAAATACCTGTACTTTCGGAGGCCAAATGTATAGCTAAATTAATGCACATGGTACGCACATTCATACAATGTACATAAATGTGCAGGTTCATAGTTCATAGCTCTGAATTTCTGGGTTTTATGGGGCAAGACTCTTTATTCTTTACTAGCAGCTATAAAATACTTTTCATAATCTGCTTTTTGAGGAAAAATACCTCTCTAATTATATAAAACAGAGTCCCATCCCAAACATTAGCCTGCTCAATTGATAGCTATAGGTGTTGGAGATCTTTCTTTCTCACACAAGGTCTTAGTCTTTAATATGCTTTCCTGGATCCAGCTTGTTGGTTTACAAAGCTTTTTCCATGCAGTATGACGGAGTGGGCGTTCTCTTTGAACACAATTATATTTACGTACAAGAGATTTGCTAATTACCATCCCTGCTCTCACGCTGCTGCTCGAGCTTTCTCTAAAGAAGTCAAGCCATTGTAGCAAATGCGGGCTTGACATCAAAAGGGAAAGAGGTTAAGCAAACCATGACTACCTTGTTTAAACCTGACCAGCATCTGAAAGAACTGATAAAAGTGCAACTCTGTGTAAATTATCTTTGTAAGTTCTTGCCATTGTACTGAAGTCACACATTTTTCGAGAGGTTTTTGCAGTCTTCTGAGCTGATGATATAGCTAACTTTGAGGGTCTGGACAGGAAAGAGCACACACTTATACATCCCATTAGGGATAAATCAGCTTCTCTTTCTCAGTTACCCATCTCTTCCCTTTGCCATCATCCAAAAGAGCCACATTGTGTTCAACAAAACAATCACACCCCTCAGGTTTCCATGTTTACTGCCAACAAGAAAGGGTTTCCACTGCCGCCCTGGGAAACTAAATCATTATTTGTGCATTAGCGATACAAGCGCATGGACAATATTCTAAATACCTGTGGTTTCGGAAAAGCTGCTTTTCATTGAAGTTCACTCTCAAGGTAGCACATTTGAAGGCTCATGATATCGGCTGTGAGCATGAAACCTTTTCTGTAATTGCTAATAAAATGAGGGCAGGGATTACCATGTTAAACAAAGTAACATGTACGTACAATGTAGCAAATACCTTGCTAAATCATGAAGTGACTTAGCACCTAGCTTCACTATTGTTGAAGGTTAGGGACTCGGGGCTTAACTTGTCTACAACTTTTTGAACTACAAACATGAATGGTACCTCAAATGTTTTTTGAGGAAATTTGTACTGTTACCTTTTCTTATTAATCGGACTTTGCAATTATTATATGGTGGATGCTAAAATTGTGAAATACTTCGGGTGCTTCTCAACTGAAAGGTTCTGTCACAAATAGACTGTGACCTATGACTTTTATTTTGAAAGGACTGCTAAAGTGCATGTACACACATGAACAGTTTCCACCTTTACACACACAAACAAACTAGATGCCAGCAAAATAACATCATATATGATAGTTGTGTGGTTATTTTCAGGAAATCAGGAAAACAAGAATTTCTCATGCATTTTTGTTTGCAATGTTTGTGATTTACTTTTTTATCAGTAGTTTGATGCATATGTTGCAGTTAAATGTATTTGTGTAGCTTTATCTGACTTTAAACGTATAATTGACTTCAACTTGGTATGCTCTAGATTTTTTTTTTTTTGGCACTGCAGTGAGTTGAAGAAAATATATAATTGAGGGCTCTTATGTGTTCTGACTCAAGTTCATCACTGATTGAGATCCTTCAGACTTATACAGAATACAGATTATTGGGATGGGTTTAAAGGTATTGTTCTGTTGGGTACCAGCTCATATAGGAATAAAATGAAATTAACTGGCAGATGATTGTGCTAAGGAAGCCACAGGAAAATCAGATATAGACCTGAAAGTCAATTATAGTAAGACTGAGATTACGTTTGTAATCAAACAACTTGTGAAAATAAGATGGCAGAAACAATAGGAGGAAGAAAGAACAAGAAGATGGTTTTATAACAGAATAAAAAGGAGAAACAGAAATGAAAAATCAATAATATCTAGACTTAGTTCTGGAAATACAGCACTTAATAGTACCTTGAATAAAATAAGGCAACGTGAGACAGGAAAATGTGACTATTGTGATGAAAAGGAAACAGTGGAACACATTATAATGTGTATAATAAATCTTTGTATAATAGTGAAAGAAGGATATTGGTATGTAATTTGAAAATAATTAAGATGGAGTTGGACTTGATAAACATTGCAGAGGAACTCTGCATATGAGCATTGTATTTTTTTATGCTTTATTTGAAAATTACTAATCTAGATAAAAGAATAGGTGTTGGGGGTATTTGGAAAAGGGTTTTGCAAACTTGGCCCACACTCCTAACCAGCAGATGGTGGTAATGCACTTTGATGTTGTATTCTAACCGGCATTAAAATCTTTTAATGGTACACCTTCTTATTTAAAATAAAACAAAGCAAAGAACAAGTGTCTTATTGATTATAAAACGTTGCATTACATCACTTTGTTCGCAACAGTTGTTCTGCCATGTTACATTACAAGTCCTTGTGAAGATTGAAAGAATGCGATCTTCTTCTGTTCCATTGTAGTCTCTTTATACGTAGTTTTAAATAAATGATCTGTTCTTTGATATTTATTTGCCACAGTCACGGCTGTTGCTTCTCCGTCAAGCTGCTTCTTCTTCGACTTTTACTGTAGTACTGCGGGTTATACAAGCAACATGCCTGTGGACATGTTCATTCGTTCATATTTTACATCTGCTTAACTGTCTATATAGTATGCATAATCATCAATAAAATGTATTCTGAGATCTGAGGTCTTTTATCACAGTATTAATTGATTGAGAAGCATTACTCGTCATTGGGGAATCCTGGAGTGTGACGTGAGGGGATCCCCAGTATTACAGCACAGCGACGCACAAGCCATGACACAAAGTTACGAAACTAAACAACCGAAAGCAATATATGTCTTCCTTAGATGTAATGTTAGTTCTGTAATTAAGCGTTGGGTAAAACACCATTATTACAGTTTTTGTAACTGTATTTCTTAATCCACCTGTTGCTTTGGTCTTCATCAGAAGCCACTTGCACCACCTGCTGGTGAGTGACTGACAGCAGTTGGAGATCATGCCTCTGTGCTCTACTGCTATTCCTGCAGCTCCCGGATGTGAAAGGGCGAATTATCTGCCGAATTTTAACCACTGAATTTGTGGAAGCGAATTTGGAAAGTGAAATGAAATGGACTGAAATTTGCCTGTCGAATATTATACATCGTATTTTTTAACCGATTTAATATTTTGGAAGTGAATTCTGGAACGTGAATATGAATTATTTATTTTTTAATTATGAAAAAGTGTGTGAAATATTTTTAATTGAATTATTCACAGCTTAAACGAACAACTATATTAAATTCCAGGACCTAAAGATGCAAGTCCTGGAAATACAAGGCATTAAAATGCAAGTACTGTTAATTCAATGCATAATTTTTTCAGATAGTGCTATTCAGCATGCTTTTTTTGTTTCAAAGACATAAGTCATTATTTTACTTCCATACATCAGCTCATTAGTAGAGACTCAAAGACCTTGAATGAATGTGTTAGACAAAGGAGACATGCAAAATGTGTATTGTTAGGAGGCCTCCAGGAACAGGGTCAGGAACCACTGGGACAGAGCTAGGGTCTCCAATTTTGCTCCTGGAGGGCTTTTTAGCTCCAACCTGCTCCAGTACATCTGCCTGAAACTTTCTAGTGGAGGTCCTGAAGACCTCAATTAGGTGTTTTAGGTGTTTTTAATTAGTTTTGAACGGTGGCCGCCCTCCTGGAACAGGTTAGGACAACCCAGTCATGAAGACTTGAGGGTGGACATTTTGTAGTGAGCCTACTTAGAAAACACCCATAATTCAATAATAGCCCTCCAGACCAGGGGCGCAGATGGGATTTTTTAACTGGGGGGGACAAAGCTGCTCACCAGTAAAAAAAAAAATCAGTCCAGAAAAATCACCAGCTCAGTCATAGACAACAGTACAATTGCATCTAAAAAAATTTGAGTATCATAGAAAAGGTCTTGTAACTTAATTCAAAAAAGCAAACTTTCTTATATTCTAGATTCATTGCACACAAACTGAAATATTTCAATATTTTTTTTTTAAATTCTGATGGTTACGACTTACAGCTTAAGAAAATAAAAAAATTCTGTATCTCAAAAATGTTTATATTCTATTTTGAGCTTGAATGGTTTGATTAATTTTGAGTATAAATACAGGGTACCTCCTGGGCTAGTTCAGAACATGCAACCACACTTATGGGAAAGACTATTGACTTGACAGTTGTCCAGAAGACAATCATCAACACCCTCCACAAGGAGGTTAAGCCACAGAAGGTCATTGCTGAAAGGACTGGCTGTTCACAGAGTGCTGTATCAATATATATTCATAGACAGTTGATTAAAAGGAAAAGGTGTGGTAGGAAAAGTGCACAAGCAACAGGGATGACCAAAGCCTTGAGAAGATTATCAGGAAAAGCCGATTCAAGAACTTGGAAGAGTGTCACAAGGAGTGGACTGAAGCTAGGGTCAGCGCATCAAGAGTCACTACACTCAGACGTCTTCAGGAAAAGAGCTACAGCTGTCACATTCCTAGAACCATGCAACTCTTGAACCAGAAAAAAACATCAGAAGGATTTCACCTGGGGTAAGGAGAAAATGAACTGGACTGTTGCTCAGTGGTCCACAGTCCTCTTTTCAGATGAAAGTAAATTTTGCATTACATTTGGAAATCAATGTCTGGAGTCTGGAGGAAGACTGGAGAGGCACAGAATCCAAAGCCCAATGTGAAGTTTCTAAAGTCAGAGGTTATATGGGGAGCCATGATGTCTGCTGGTGTTGCTCCATTATGTTTTATCAAGTTCAAGGTCAATGCAGCCATCTACCAGGAGATTTTTGGGAGCACTTTCATCTTCCATCTGCTCTTCCAGCAGGACTTTAGCCCCTGCCCACAGTGCCAAAACCACTTCCAAGTGGTTTGCTGACCATGATATTACTGTGCTTGATTGGCCAGCCAAATCACCTGACCTGAACCTCACAGAGAATTTATGGGGTATTGTGAAGAGGAAGATAAGAAACATCTGACAAACAATACAGAGGAGCTGAAGGGGGCTATCAAAGCAACCTGGGCTTCAATAACACCTCAGCAGTGCCACAGGCTGATCACCTTCATGCCACGCCACACTGAAGCCCAACCAAGTATTGAGTGCATAATTAAACCTACTTTGGATTTATATTTTTCTTTAAAAGTTTCCTACTTTTGATTTGTCTAAGCTATAAGTCACCATCAGAATTAAAACAAAACACTCTTGAAATATTTCAGTATGTGTGCAATGAATCTAGAATATAAGAAAGTTTGCTTTTTTAAATTAAATTACAAAAAATAAAGAACTTTTCCATGACATTCACATTTTTTGAGATGCACCTGTATATGATCACTATGGTTACTGCTACAGGCACAATTGAGGCAGCTACCACCTCCTTGTAGGACCCCGGGGTCAAGAGTCATAGCACATACACACACAGAGAACATAAATGTCAGTGGCAGCACCATTGTCGTGTGTTTGACAACAGAACAGCGTGTAGTGAGATGTTGGGTACAGAGTAATGGTTAGATTATTATTGAGCTTCAGCCTGCATCTGCCCTGATCCGAATCTTTAGCACCAAAACAAACACACCCATACCCCAACAGGACCTGCTCCGGTGGCCGAAAGAGCTAAACGTGCTGCAACTATGACAAAAATACCTGCAAATTAAGAAAACATCTTCATCAGTTTGACAACACTTGCTGCAAATACTCCCAATACAAACAAATAAAGAAATGTGCTGCAAAAACACAGAGCACATCAGAAATATTTAAGGGAACCGTAAAGTGACAAATAAGGCTGGGACATAATTTATCAATGTTTGCTCTGAAAAAATCTTTGTTTATTTTAACAATCCTGGTCATACGATTTCTTAGCTTTTTTTGTGTGTGGATATTATTAGCCTAAATAAGCTTACTAAATACACAATTATGGTAACTGTGAACGGTTATGTAAGCTGGCTAACTTACTTTTACAACTTACCTTACAAAAACTAAACTTAGCCTATGGTTTTACTATTAAAATGAATTAATTAATAAATGCATTTAATATATTAAAAAAGCAAACACAAAAAGTGGTTACTGTAATCATGCACAAATTAACCATGAATTTACTACTCTAACCATAGTTTAACCATGGTGTTTGTACAACTGTGGTTATACAAATAGTAATCAATACTAAAAAAAAATTAGCATTTGCAGCTTGTTTTTGTATTTCATTGTGTTGCAAGTATTTGCAGCACGTGTGCTATCAAAACTGATGAAGATGTTTTCTTAATTTGCTGGTGCTTTTTCTATTTGAACTCGTTTTGTGAAGTTGCTCTCTCGGCCACCGTGCCTTGCCCCTTTTATGAAATCTTCAACCCACACGTACATACGCAACCATGGCAACGACAATCGCGGAAACAAGCAAAGATGACACACAACAAATTCAAACAAAAGCCAACATGGATAAGTTGTGTGAAACAACGCAAATTCAACGTTACTCACCTATCAAAGAGAAACAAAGAAACCTTGGCGTCCGATTCGAGCACTTCCCAATCCTTGAGTTTCTCTACACCGCTGGAAAGCTGCTCCGATATTTACGTGGGTCCTACCTCTTGCCTGATTGTAAACCCTCTTTTTTATCTGCAATCTCTCTCAATCTGTAGTCGATCTGCTAATATGCTAATTTTAAATAAAAGCGTCTGCTAAATGAAAATGTAATGTAATATGCGTCCTGTGCAATCAAATTGAGCGCTCTCTTCTCGCTATCAGGACAAGACACGCCCCTTACCGCTGATTGGCTACAAGTGTGTTTTGGGACTCGGTCAGACACTGCGGTCAAAAGCGTGTTTCAAAAATCGTTTAGTACACGTTTAAGGAGCGGCGGGCCGGGTCGCCGCTAGAGCCTTTCATTGAGACACTGAGGGGGACGGATCGGGTCACTATGAATCTGGGGGGGTCATGTCCCCCCGTCCCTAGTGCCATCTGCGCGCCTGCTCCAGACTATGTAACAGTGCCTTGAAATGATTTGCAACACTGGGATAAAGAGTTTTCAATGGACATGCACCACAAAACCTAGACTTTTAAATGCCTTTTTCTAAACAAGATGGAGCATTCTTGCCCCTGCAGGGTTTAGCTGTGACCCTAATTAAACACACCTGAACCTGCTAATCAAGGTCTTAAGGATTACAAGAAGCTTCCATGCAAATGTGTTGTAGTTCAACTCTGTCAGCTCTACAAAGCAGGAATGGACCACCCCCATTGTAAACCATTTACTGCAATATTTTGCCTAATGAATAGCCAATTAAATCTGAGAAAAAAAGCATGTAGGAAAATTATATGATGTCAGAGATAGTGATCGCTCCCACACATGATGTCTGGCATGCACATCTCTAGCAGTTTGCGTCTTTTCATGGGTCCTGGATGACAAGGACAGAGACTTGTCTGACAAATGTAGCCATATTACACTCATTAAGAAGTTCACAGGCTAATTATAGCTCTTTCTTGCCAGACTGCCTATGATGAGTCAGGGGTTAAGCAAATCTCTGAAGGTTAACAGCTGGGAAGAGCCCTCAGCAGGACACAAATTAACCGGGAACGCTCAATGGGGACCGGATGTCTTAATTTACCAAAACATCAGAGCTACTTGTCTGGCAACTTTTGTCCCTGAATTAGCTAGCAGTAATTAAATATCTCTTCAAGAACTCACTACGATTGTTGAAGAAATGTAATAATAAAAAGGGGGTGGAATTATTACAATCTCTATAAAGTTAAAATGTTGAAAATAGGGAAGTTCCTTGTATGGAAAATTGAAGCAAATGGAAGCTGACCCACACCAGTACCTGCACTTCCTGAACTGTGGGAAACCCAGAATTTTGGAATATCCTCAGGAATTCTCCCATTACCTGTCTGACACCCACGGCACTTCAGAGATTTTATGATTAGAGGCCCATGTTGAGAAACTATGCTGGATCTATTTTTAGAACACCAAATTGAGACCGGGCATGAAAACCTGCAGCAAAAAATAACTCAATAAAAGTTAAGGGGGGAAAGTTTAATACCTATGCCGCTCATGTGTGGTCCCAGTTTAATTAAAAAGATCTAGTTTTCCACTAATGTTTTGGAAATTACCTCTATAGCAGAGCACTCAATGCTTTTCAGAGGCCAAAACGTGTTTCTGTCAGCTGGGCAAGGTCTGGGAGAACCTACAAGAGTCCCTCAACTGGTTGTTGGAAGCAATGCACTTGTTATCAACAGGGAAACTTTATGGATTGAGCTTCTGCATGTAACTTGACTGACAGTTGGGCTGAAAGCTATAGTAACACATAGCAACTAAACAGGATACCATTGCAATACCTTTTGAAATACACTGTCAGTACATTAAACATATTTTCTTTTTTGTTTGTACAAAACCAGACACAATTTAAACGTAGATGAATTAAATTACAAATCGCATGGCTTTTCAAGAAATTCAAGCAGTGTTAATGTTCCCACTGATAGTAGTAAAATTAGATCATCTGGAAATGTGTTTTCCTATTGTAAATTTAACCAAGTACTTTCTATTAAGCATAGAAAACTACACCCTACTGTAATGCAAGCTAATACTTGGTGTAGTATAATCAAATGAAGTGGTAAATGTCGAGGCAGGAACTCATTACACAGAGCCATTATGTGGTAAGATTTCTCTCTTCATTGATCAGCTTGGCCATCTCACCAGCACTCCTTGATTAGGAGAATCTATTCCATTAGTCATGTGCATTAACATCACAAAAGAAGCCATTGTGAACAGCAGCACAAACACTATATTATCTGTGTAACTAATAAAAAGTCTCTATAATGTGTAATGTGAGACCTTTTCAGTGTAGGTGTACAGGATTTTAGCCATTTTTTATGTCTGCTAGGCAAATATCATTGCTCAGGTTGAATGACATGGGTGGAAGAACTAGTTTTGCATTTTTGAAAAGATAGTAGCACTTCCAAGGCAACAGCATAAGTGTAAGGTAAAATTATAGATGAAAAAAAAGTTTATAAAAAGCTACATATACAAAGATAGAGTGGAAAATAGATAATGTATTATTGATGGTAAATAGATGTAAAGAAGAAACAGACCACGAGGCCCGATACATTTTAGGACACAACAAGGTATAAATATTGACCTGGGGGCTGTTTCATAAAACTAGTTTACCAAATAAGCCAGGCTTATTTCAGTTATTCTAACTTATTGTCACTTGATTTGGTTATCAAAAGCAAAATTACCATAGCTCAAGCTCAGTCACTGTGGCAACTTATACTGGGAAATTAACATGGTCTGGAGCAAGTTTAGCTGAGCTCCACTTATACTGACCAACAGGAATGCATTGATAGTAGCTACCACTGACTCTCTCACATACAATTAGTTGACTTTATTATTAGTCCAAAAATAAAAGCATACAGAAAAAATGCTGTCACAGACACATCAGCCTCACTAACCACCTACTGTACACCAGCTCACAATCACCAGATTACGGACACCTGATTCCACTTACCATAGCCCTTTATAAGCTTCTCACCTCATTCACTCATTAACTGATCTCAAGGTTTCATGCCTTCTCTGATCTCTCCTCTAACCTGTCTGGAATCCTATGGCTTTGTGTCTCTCACTATCCAGTGGATTTCCCCTTAAAGCATTAAGATAAGGATTTATATTCATCATTTTATGAGCTTCAGTTACTGGTCAGTTTGAATTTATGGTTTTGAATATACCTTCAGTTTGTGGCAATAAAAAGCTCCGAATCGATCGATGAATTCGATGAATGAATGAATGATTTCCTCTTTATCCAGTTGTGACAGAAGACCAGTCCTGTAAAAGAAGTATGACTAAACTGATTGGAGCTTCGTGATCGAGACACTGAGTCCTCTCTCACCTGATCTCTGTGCATGATGAACTCTTCCGGCTACTGCAAGTAGATATGTCCATTCATGATTATTCAGTTTGTTTCTGTACTCTCGCAGTGAATGGAATGAAATGGCTCTCTTAGCGGCATTTAGATGTGGTCTAAACCCATTTATCAGACAACAGACGTCCACCTATGAGGACACTGTGGGGCTTGAGAGTTTCCTGCAAAAGGTGCTTCACATCTCACAACATCTCACTGCTCGTCACACAGAGGAACCTTCCATCACTATTGCCTCACCGGGTACTACTCCGGCACCTGAGCTGATGTAAACTGTCATTGACGGAATAAGCACGGTGAGTCACTTAAGGACTGTGCCTGTACTGCGGATCCATTGAACATCTTCTACCCTCCTGTCCTGTTCACCCAACACGCTTGGTGGTGAGTATGGTCTAAATCCATCCTGATGTCTCAAGAATACCACACATTGATGCTTCCCTAATATACTTTAATATACTCTATACTCTATTACAGTTAAAGTCCTCGTCAACACCAAAGCTTTTGGGAACTTTCTCATCTCTTTGCCTTGCCCAAATCAAGCTCCCTCAACATTGCAATGCAACCTCCTATCAGATCTCCTATATCTGAAGAAAGCCACTAAGTAAGGGCTTGGTGGGCCACTGCACCAGGAAGGTCAGGGTACATATCGGAGGCCTTTACTCTAAGCGTATCTTGTTCCTGGTGCTGCAGGAGGCTACAGTTGATATTGTCCTTGGGTACACCTAGCTTACTCAACACCATCCCGACATCAAATGGAATTCTGGGGAGGTGCTAAAGTGAAGTGACTGCTGTTTCATGGGATGTCTGACAGAACTTCCTACACCCATTTACACCAATATCCCCATTACCCTCTTCTTAACCACCACTGAATTGAAAGTCCTGCCTCCCAGTGCACAGTTTAAATTCCCACTGAATACTGGGCATTCCAGGACGTCTTCAGTAAGGTCGCAGTAACGCATCTTCCCCTACATCGGCCATAGGACTGCCCTATCGACCTGCTGCCTTTACTAACTCTTGATCTCGGAGAAAGCTGCCATGGAGGAGTACATTGAGGAAGCCTTATAACAGGGGTTTATCTGTCCTTCCACTTCTCCAGCAGCTTCCAGTTTCTTTTTTGTGGCGATGAAGGTTGGGAGCTACTCTAGGGGTTGGTGCAGCGCTGTCCCACTACTTGAGAGGTGAACCCCAAGTACTCCATTGATGCACATACTTCTCAAAGAAGATTTACCCGGCGGAGCAGAATTATGACATCAGGAAATGCAAGTTACTGGCCATCAAGCTTGCTCTGGAGTAGCCCAGCACCCATTCGGGATGATAACTGACCACAAAAACCTTCAATATCTACGTGATGCTAAGTGCCTCAATCTATGACAAGCAAGATGGTCTTTATTCTTTACTAGTTTCAAATTCACCATAACCTACCGACAGGGACATAAGAACCTTTAAGCAGATGCTCTTTGCCAGCTTCACCAACCAGACACGTCTACTGAAAGCCCTGACCCCGTTCTCTCACCAACCATGTTCATGTGTCATATTGTATGGGACGTGGAAGATCAGATTTGTGTCGCCACTCTGACAAAACCCGCTCTATCGGAAGGGAGGAATAATGTCCCAACCGCTCTGCGCCTCACCCTTCTGGAGTCAATTCACACTTCTCTGGGATCAGGCCACCCAGGCAGCCAACGGACCCTCTTGCTCCTCCAGAACTGTTACTGCATGGCTTGTAACGTTGCCCGAGTTGTTCGGTCTGTGCCATCACTTCTACTCCTCGCCGTCTACCAGCAGGCAAGTTGGTTCCGGCATTCATTCCACGCCGACCATGGTCCCATATAGACTAAGACCAAGTTGGCGGCA
Organism: Carassius carassius; assembly: GCF_963082965.1. NCBI lineage: Eukaryota > Metazoa > Chordata > Actinopteri > Cypriniformes > Cyprinidae > Carassius > Carassius carassius. The sequence goes on from NC_081770.1 coordinate 31,307,088, forward strand.
CGTACACATCGCGAGGCTCAGCGTCTCTCCAGTTTTTGCAATTTTGCAGTATGTCTCCTGCTCATCTCGGGTCTGTTCATACTAAACAGCTTTTCTTTAACATCCTACACCCAACAGGAGCTTTTGTATATCGGTGAGGACTTTTCCAACAGTTTTATCTGGCTGGCCAGGCGGAAGTGCTCGCAGGCGGCGTCAAGATCGTAAACAAAGGCGGGGGAACATGGAGGTCTAAGAGCTAAGCTAAAGCTAACACCGCTCCGGCTCTCTTTACCCAGCATTTTCCTTGCTAATGTGCGGTCACTGGTGCACAAAATGGAACAAAATGGAGTTACTTCGCATCAGCCACAGTAAGAGACTTTAGGACTGCAATGTCATGGTTTTCACAGAAACATGGTTACACAGCGACGTACCCAATAATGTTATTGTGTTAGCCAGAAGTTATAGCTCCAGGCAGATAGAATGGCAGATGACTCCGGCAAGACAAGAGGTGGTGGATTGTGCATTTATGTTAACTAAGCTTGGTGTACGAACACTGTCATTGTTGGGAGACACTGCTTAACTAACCTAAAGTTTCTCATGGTTAAATGTAGACCTTTTTATCTGCCACGGGAGTTCACTTCCACCATTATAACGGCAGTCTATATTCCACCGGATGCTAATGCCAAACTTGCTTTGAACGAACCTCATGCGGCCATTATTAAACAACAGACTGCTCACCCGGAGGCTGCTTTTATTGTTACGGGTGATTTTAATCACTGCAAATTAAAGACAGTGCTCCCCAAAATCCACCAGCAAGATCCAGGTGATCGGATGATATCTCCAAACCTACTGTTATGAAGATCAGGACAGTTGGAGCCAGTATCTCCCTTGGGCTGAGGTGGACAGAGATAAATCTCTCTTCTCCGACCTCCATCAATCTCACCCTGATCATCCGGCTAGTAGAGGGTAGGGTCATCCTCGCAAGGAGACACCCGTGGGAGAGGGGCAACTGTCACAGAAACACCAGCCTCACTAACCACCTATACCAGAACATGATCACCAGATTACTGATTACGGACACCTGATTCCACTTGTCATACCACTTTATCAAGCCTCTTGCCTCATTCCCTCATCAACTGGTCTCAAGGTTGCACACCTTCTCTGCTCTTTCCTTTTACCTTTATAATATATAAAGAACTAAGTCTCCTCACATGCACAAACAAGGATTTTTTTAAACTCCGCTGTGCTCTACTTCACGGAAACCTGGCTGAACGGAGCAATCCCCGACGGTGTGTTACATCTAACGGGCTTCCAGCTGTTCAGAGTATACCACTTTACTGAGTCATCAGGGAAAACAATCATCATCATAATTTCTCTTCATCCCCTATGGGACATAAGGCTTCAATGAGCACTCTCCATTGTATTCGATCCCTGGCAGCATGTCGGGCCTCTCCCCATGACAAGTTTATCTGTTCCAGCTCTTGTGTCACAGTTCTGTGCCAGGTGGTTTTGGGTCTCCCTGGTTTTCTTTTACCAGGTGGTGTCCATCTTAGGGTGACTTTTGTGATGCTGTCCTGCTTCATCCTTAACACGTGTCCTAGCCATCTCAAGCGTCTTCGTGTAATCTCCTTGGTGATACTCTAGCTTCCCGTTTTCTTGTACAATTCATTGTTGGAGATCTTATTAGGCCAAAATATCTGGCATATTTGTCGGAGGCATCCATTATGGAACACTTCCATTCTCCTCATGTCAGTTTTGATAACTAGCCAGCTCTCTGAACCGTACAGCAGAACAGACTTTACATTACAGTTATATAGGATCATCTTCGTTTTAAGGCTGTATTGTTTTGATCTCCATATAGAACGGAGTTGGGAGAAGGCACCCTGAGCCTTTCCCAGCCTTGCTTTAATATCTTTAGATGCCCCACTGTCCTTACTGATGAGACTGCCCAGATAGTTGAAATTTTCCACAAACTCAAGTGGTTCCTCATTAACAAGGATGGGTGCTGTGGGAATCGAGTTGACACACATCACTTGTGTTTTGGAGGTGTTAATACTGAGCCCAACTTGTCTGGCAAAGTTGTTCAGCCTATCAGTTTTAGCCTGCATGTTGTACTGGTTGGTTGATAGGAGAGCAAGATCATCAGCGAAGTCAAGGTCTTCCAGCTGGGAGAGCAGAGTCCACTGGATGCCTCTGGGTCTGTCTGCTATGGTGTTGGTTGTGATCCAGTCTATGGCGACCAGGAAGAGGATAGGGGAGATGATGCACCCTTGTCTCACTCTGGACTGCACAGGAAACCACTCAGAGAGGTGATTTCCCATAATGACACTACACTTAAAATGTTCATAGAATGTTTTTATGATTGAGATGATCTTTGATGGTATTCCATAGGATTGCAGTATCTTCCAGAGGGTGTGTTGATGGACACTGTCAAACTTACTGATTGGAGTGTTTTTGAGGCTGCAACTACTGATCTGGATGAGCTTACTGAAAACGTGACATCCTACATCAGTTTCTGTGAGGACGTGTGTTCTCACCAGGACTTATTTAACATTTAACAACGACAAACCTTGGTTCAGTGCAAAGCTCAAACAGCTTCGCCAGGCCAAAGAGGACAACTACAGGAGTGGGGACAAAGACTTGTACAAACAGACCAAACAGGGCCGGCCCTGACCAATTTGCTGCCCTAGGCAAGATTTTACCTGGCGCCCCATGCATCACAGCCCATTTCACCTTGTCATTGTGTTCATGATTTAGCATATATATATATATATATATATTAGAATGATTTCTAAAGGATCATGTGATAGACCAGATGTCACATGTGACACTGAAGAATGGAGTAATGATGCTGAAAATTCAGCTTTGCATCACAGAAATAAATGATAATTTAAAGTATAATAAATTGAAAACAAATTATTTTAAATTGTAATAATATATCACAATATTACATTTTCTGTATTTTTGATCAAATAAATGCAGGCTTGATGAGCAGAAGAAACTTCTTTCAAAAACATTAAAAATAGGAATGTTTCCAAACCTTTGGCCTGTACTGTATCCCCCAAAACTGCACAACTGTAGAGTAAAACATTAATAAAAAAGTGATAATAAAAATGCGTCTTAAAACTGACATGATTGTACAAAATCACAGTCTGGGGACTCAGAACTCAGAACAACTGCTAACATTAAGTTTAAGGTAAAAATAACTGCCATGAAATTATATTATCTTACTCCTATGCAATAAATTGTTCATTCACTACATCTCTTTACCTCTGTCTTTATCCTATTCTCTTCTTTTTGGCATTGTATCTATCGCAGACTATGCTCATTTATAATGTGTCATGTAAATTCGGCCTTCCGTCACAATCAGGAAACTTTCACCGTGTCTAGAACTGGCGCGAGCTGCCAGGCCCGTTTCTACGAGCGGTGTGTTAACAAAAGCAGTGCTGTCTGCATTGGATGCGGCGTCGGGCACGCTACACAACAAATTACCAACAACTGATCGTGCGCGCGCTCTGTTTCTGACGCACTTCAAGCACTCGATGGGCGGGGGAAGTTTGAAGAGCCAGACCTTTTTTTTTTTTTTTTTTTTTTTTTTTTTGCTTTATTTGGTAGTATTTCGAATTAATGGTTTTTAAATAGTAGCCTATTATAAAAAAAAATTGGTAAAAAAAAAAAATCACTCGTTCACTCATTCTGGCGCCCCTATGGATGAGTGGCGCCCTTAGCATTTGCCTATACCGCCTATGCCGCGGGCCGGTCCTGAGACCAAATACACACTGAATAGGAAGATAAGAGTGGCTACTCTGTAAAGCTAGTACAACAGCTTTCAAGTAATGACTCTACATCAGTGTGGAATGGCCTGAAAGCCATCACCAGCTACAAGAGCCCATCCCCCAGCACTGAGGCCAATCAACACCCAGCTGAAGACCTGAATGAGTTTTACTGCAAGTAAGCCTGGTCTGACACCCCACACCTGCTCTGACCATCTCATAGCACAGCCATCATCATCCTCCCCTTCCCTCCCCCGATTGTTTCTTAGCCTGTACTCAAAATCTGTGATGAGGATGTGTGCAAAGTCTTCAGGAAGCAAAAGATAAGGATAAAAGCCAAAGGCCCAGATGATGTCTCTCCAGCCTGCCTCAAAGCCTGTGCTGTCCAGCTATCATCCATCTTCACATTGATCTTCAACAGATTCCTGGAGCTGTGTGAAGTCCCCTCCTGCTTCAAATGCTCCACCATCATTCCCTTATCCAAGAAACCAAAAACCACAGGACTTAATTACTACAGACCTGTTGCTTTAACATCTGTAGTCATGAAGTCATTCGACTGGTGCTGGGCCACTTGAAGGACATTACTGGACCCTAGCTGGACCTCCTGCAGTTTGCTTACTGAGGATGATGCAGTCAATATGGGATTGCACTACATCCTCCCACATCTGGACAAACCAGGGACTTATGCAAGGATTGCTTTCAACACCATCATCCTGGACACCCTTCAGAATAAACTCACACAGCTCTCTCACTGTACCTACCTCCATCTGTCAGTGGATCACAAGCTTCCTGACAGACAGGCAGCAGCTAGTGAGGCTGGGAAAACTCACATCCAGTACCCTTATAATCAGCACTGGAGCTACTCAGGGCTGCGTTCTCCCCCCTACTGCTCTTCTCTCTCTACACCAATGACTGCACATCTAAAGACGCCTCTGTCAAGCTCCTGAAGTTTGCAGACGACACAACAGTCATCGGTCTCATACAGGACGGTGACAAGTCTGCTTAGGACTTGAAGTGGGACATTCACATTGACTCCATTGTGAAAAAGGACACAACCTGTTTGCACTTCTCCCCTCAGACAGATGCTACAGATCTCTGGGCACTAGAACATCTAGACATAAAAACAGCTTTTTTCCCCATGCCATCTCCATCTTAAACAGCTAATATATCAATTATTACCTGTGTTCTGTAATTCATTTCTGTAAATCATTCTACATTTTTAATTATTGGCTTCTCAAGTATTATGTAAATACATATGCATATCTCTATTATTTAAACAGTTCTACATAGAGTAAAAATGCACAAATCTGTACATAAATCAATCTACTGTTCCAGATTCTTTCACATTATTTATTGCTAAGTCTTGCTAAATTTATTTTAATTTTTTTGTTCTCATGCCAGATGTATATGTATGTAAGTTTGTGTGTACCAGGAGCACCTTAAAATAATAAAGCAAATAAAGCTAATTCTGATTCTGATACCTGTTTGGATTCCCATGGCTCTGTGTCTTTCACTCTAAGATAAGGACTTATATTCATCAGTTTATGAGCTTCAGTGACTGTTTGTTTGAACTTACTGTTTCAGTTTGTGGCAATAAAGAAGCTCTGAATCGATCATTCATTGTGTGCCTCTTTATCCAGTTGTGACACATGCACTATAATTATGGAAAATAATTGCCACCGCAATCACTGGTGACTTTTAAATCTATAATGTCCAAGTGAGTACATGTGATATTGTTTAATCAAACAAGCTTTCACAAATCTTCACTGATGGCTGAAAGAGATACCAGAAATCAAAGCTTGATTAGCGCCAGTAATGATTTATTTAAGACTTGGATCAAAGTGTTGTGGTGGAGCCACTGATCTCAGTTTAAGAAAGAGAAAACAAGCAGAGCAAATGTCAGTTTTGTCAAGACATGCTTACCAAGATGAGAATGCAAAGACCACAATCTCGTCTGTCACACTTTTTTGACAGCACATAGAAATTGATATAGAATTTTAATTAATCAAATATAGTTATTAAAAACCTTTAATCAAATGGGTTATTATAGCCAATGAATAATGTCATCAGCCTCATGCAAGAAGAAGAAAAGATTCAAACTGGAAACAATTTAATAGTTCTGCAAATAAAAATAGCTAAATAAATAACAGGCTTTTGACCCTCGGTATTAAGTCTGGCTCACTTTACTGCTTATTCGGACCAAAACAAGTGCTCCATAATTGCTGGCAATAATTATTTTTTTTGTCTATTAATATCTGTCAAACAGACTTTTTCTGTCAATGTAATCTAATCTGTGTTGATGGTGAAACATCTAATCCTAAACCTAATTACAGAATACTGATGCGTCTACAACTTTGTCTGGCCTATGCAGGTAAAAAAAAATTATATATATATATATATATATATATATATATATATATATATGTATATATATATATATATATATATATATATATATATATATATATATATGAATAATAAGTGATATACGTATAAAGAGTTATTATGGAAGCTGTTGCTGTTAGTTGTCTCCATTAGATCATTGTCAAGGAATAGTTTGATGACAGATTTCTCCTTGAGAGAACCATAATGAGTTCAGTATCCCTTCTTTTCTGATACTCACAGTAATATTATGAAGCCTTTATGATGTTGATCAGTGGTGCCAGATGTCTGCAATTAACACTTTATGCATGAAGGGTATAATTTTCCTTACTGAAAAGACTATAAAGCTAACTTCACAGAAAACATTTTTAATACAGACAGATAGATAGATAGACAGACAGATGGTTATATAGATGGACAGACAGACAGACAGATGGATAGACCCAAAGATAGACCCACTGACTGAAAGTTTTTAAAGCGACCGACCGATAGACAGACAAATATACAGACAGACAGATATATACTATAGATAGATAGATAGATAGATAGATAGATAGATAGATAGATAGATAGATAGATAGATAGATAGATAGATAGATAGATAGATAGACTATATTCAATACCACCAATTGACTGTAGTATATTTTGAATTTTATATGTGATCATAAGGACTGTCAGTCTCTATAAAATCCACAAAACTGCAGAACATAAATGTATATTAGAAGCAGAAGGAATTTATATGCTGATTTCCCTCATTCTCTTGCAGGGACACCTCATGACAAGCCAAGAATATTTGCTTCAAGCGCTCTGTGGTGAGAATCTTGGCTCCAGTCTTAGGTTTCAAAAATACTATACATTTATTCATAAAGCTCATTGTTTTTTGGCATATGAAACAGCATATTCTACCTACTGGGCAGAAGTAATTTTTTTTTTCTTTAAGCATGGAGTGCCATTGTCATTAGCATTTTTTTAAAACCATTTGGAAATAAGAATTTTGCTCAGATTATGATATAAAATGCATTATATAGAAAGAAAATAATGAGTAAAACATGACATATGTGTTTTCATGAGAAACTTTCTCTACCCTCTCTGCTTTATCACATACCTGTAAGCCTATGCATTAGTAACATTTACATTCATGCTGTTTTAAATTAACAGTGTTATCAAATGATTGATTTTAACTGTAATAATTAGCATAATTGATTTAACCTGCCACACAATAAATTTATTTAAATAAATATTTAAAAATATATTTTCTGAGTGAAATTGTTTAAAGACAATACAAATGTTTTTTCACACTGCTTTTTTCATTTCCTACGTGAGGAATATGTGATTCAAGCAATGAAAAAAACAATACGTAATTGTTAATAATGAGTGACTGAGACAGGTTATCAACCTTAGCATTTGCCCCTGGCCTTATCGGTGAGTCAACATATTACAATAATACATGTTTTCATGGTAATTCCAGTGATGTCATATGACAACACGACAATCAAATAAATAACAATGTGTCACTATGGGAGTGTAACTAACTGTGTGAATAGTGACAGTCAATTTTGTCTGCTGGGGATGGATTTTGCAAGGGAAGGGAAAGTTGGAATTCCTGTGTAAGAATATTTATTTTATTTTTTCCAACTAAAAGGGTGTGGTTTGACTGAAATGCACTGAAATATCTTTGCACTGGCTGCTTATCATGTAAACAGGTCCACGACTTGTTACAGCATGCAGCCAGGATCCTACATACTGATCCCGTCAGCTCTTATCTGACTCAGCTGTTTATGTCTGTTTGAGCATTTCATCATGAGAGTGAATCTGACACAATTTAGTAATGCTCTAATTTGACTTAATGTCATGATAGTAAAAGTACGGGTGTCAATGTTAATCGCTGTTTATGGAAAAATAATGTGATGTGTTTCGCACCTCTGATGAGCAAAGAAAAACAATATCATACTGTATAGGCATCTACAGGGATCGTTCAGCCCAAAATGAAAATTCAACATAATTTACGCCACTTTTCCATTGTGTGGTACAACTCGGCTCGGCACGCCTCAGTACGATACGATACGTCACATGTCATTATAGTTACGCCGCCTCTACTGCATTCCACGTCGTCCCATCAAGCTATCGCTGGATCTGGTCCTTTGCTATCAACGAGAGGAACGTCTGTATTTCCGCAGCTTACTACTTTTTGGTTGTTACAAAAAGGTGCGCTCGTTCAAAACAGTTGAGTTCGATCATTCACTGGCTGTATTAATTTAATATCTAGAGGTTCTTTCGTGTTTGTGTCACAAGTTCAGTGATGCAGGTAGTGGCAATTCTCTTCACCAATCCATGATATGCAGAGTTTACACGTCACGTTTTGGTAATACTACAGTTCACTTGGAACCTCAACCGAAGTTGTACTAAAAAAAGTACCAGGTACTGTACCCAGTGGAAAATCCCAAAAAGTGAACCGTACCGTGCCTTACCATGCAGTGGCAAAAGCGCTATTACTTACCTATTCCAAACCTGTACTCTTCTTAATGCCATGGCACACACAAGAGGACATTTTTGAACAACAAATTTCCATGCCCTTTAAAAATGAAACAAAACAAAACACATGATTTCCCCTTAAATACAATTGCGATCAAATTGTCCCAACCCAAATCACTCCATTGATTAAAGTATTGTTGCTGTGGCATTCTCAAAAAAAAATAAAAAAAATAAAAAAAATCATAAAACATTAACAGTAGCTTTACAAATTAGTAAAAAAAAAAAAGCTAGCTTCTCTATTTTTTTTGTATTATATCTATTTGTTTTCTTTTTTCTTTATTATACAATTAGAAAATAGCAAAAAAAACAAAAACAAAGGCCTCTAACACTAGCTAGCTCTATTCTTTTTCTATTCTATTCATTTTATTTATTATATAATAAAAAAGACCTTTCTATGTGTACTAAATTTTCCTGTCTCTTTGGAGTGTTACAAGCTCTTGGTGAATAAAGAAGATTTGTGAAGTTGCAAAGACTAAAGTCTCAAATCCAAAGAGATATTCTTTATAAAAGTTAAGACTCGTCCACACCGTCCTAAAACGGCTTGTTTAAACACGCCCCCACATCTCTACACATCTCGTGTGTAGGAAGATTTGCATAATGCTGCCCAGATGTTCACGCAAAGAAAGAAGGCGTACCTTTTATTCTCATTGTAGTATTGTTGTTGCAGCCGCCGCCATGTCGTATAGAAGCTGTGTGTTTCACTGTGAAAGTGAAACTACTTTGTTTGGTCTTCCAAAAGAGGATGATATCCGCTTCGTCATGCCTGGGGCTGATCCATGCTGGTCGCTAAGGAAATACATCAACTTGCAGTGTGGATCGCAGAATCGGCTTTCACCGTGGATGAAGAGAAGTCCAGCCCGGGGTCGTCACGTGGTTGCTGCAAGGCTAAGGTACGCTCCTTCATAGAATCCGCCTGCTGCACCATTCTCAAGCCTCGGGCCTCTGCTCACTCAAGACCTCAGTGTGTGACGTTTCGTTGAGAAAGCAAAACTACTTTGTTTTTACCTTCCAAAAGAAAACACGTCTAGAAATCATGTTTATATCAAGTTTATAATGTTTTTTATGTTTTTGTCTCGTCACTCCGGCCGGACAGGGCATTACAATATGTTAAGAGGCGTAACATTTCTCTGTTGACGACCAGGTCAGGTCATGTGCTGCTGAAGGGTGCTTGAGGCATTCGGCCAATCACAACGCGCTGCATAGCTGGCCAATCACAGCACACCTTGCTTTTCAGCCTGATGAGCTTTGTGAAAATCGACGCGTTTCAGAAGGAGGGGCATAGAGGAGAAACAATAATGTACAGTATGTGGAAAATAATGTTTTTTTTTTTTTACCTTAAACCGCATAAATGTCACACCCAGGGGCTGGCTATGCTTTAACTAAGCCACACCCCTTCTCAACTTCCACCTCGAGGAGGTCCCCAAACCCGACCCAATGGCCAAACAACACGAGAACAAGTAAGTGATAAAACAATCTTTATTTAAATATTTAAAAATAGCTTGGGGAATAGGGAAAGGGCAATTAAAACTAAGCTCTGACTCGGCCCTCCAGATGGGCTATAGCCGGGAAGAGGTCAGGGAGCAAGGGGGCCACGGGGATCCGGGGCGTGGGGCTCGGGCCCCGGCCTGAGTCTTAGGTATCCGTAGCGCCCTCCTTCTTCCTCCTCTTCGCTGAATACAGCTCACGGTAAGTACTGGTTCACACAGTTCGTTCTCGAGGTGCCCACTCTCTTTCTCTTCCTCCACAGGCAACGGCTCTTCGCTGATTACAGCTCGCAGTAAGTACTGATTCACCCAGTTCGTTCCTTGGGTGCTCACGCTCTTTCTCTTTCTCCACAGGCAACGGCTGGGACACACAGGCACAGTTAGTTCAGCTTGGTTTTGCTCTCACCTCTTCGCTGATTACAGCTCACAGTAAGTACTGGTTCACACAGTTCGTTCCTTGGGTGCTCACTCGCTTTCTCTTTCTCCACAGGCAGCGGCTGGGACACACAGGCACAGTTAGTTCAGCTTGGTTTTGCTCTCACCTCTTCGCTGATTACAGCTCACAGTAAGTACTGGTTCACACAGTTCGTTCCTTGGGTGCTCACTCGCTTTCTCTTTCTCCACAGGCAGCGGCGTAAGTACAGGTTTCCTCAGTCTCTCCTCGTGTTACCCACTCTCTCTCCTTTTCTCTCCACAGGTATCAACTTGGGCACAATAGCACAGTTAGTTTGCTTTGAATGGCTCTCACCTCTGGGCTGGACACAGCGTACTGTAAGTACAGGGTTCGCTCTATTCCTCCTCGTGTTATTCACTCTCTCTCTCCTTTTCTCTCCACAGGTATCAACTTGGGCACAATAGCACAGTTAGTTTGCTTTGAATGGCTCTCACCTCTGGGCTGGACACAGCGTACTGTAAGTACAGGGTTCGCTCTATTCCTCCTCGTGTTATTCACTCTCTCTCTCCTTTTCTCTCCACAGGTATCAACTTGGGCACAATAACACAGTTAGTTTGCTTTGAAAGGCTCTCACCTCTGGGCTGGACACAGCGTACTGTAAGTACAGGGTTCGCTCTATTCCTCCTCGTGTTACTCACTCTCTTTCCTTTCCTCTCCACAGGTATCAACTTGGGCACAATAGCACCGTTAGTTTGCGTTGAATGGCTCTCACCTCTGGGCTGAACACAGCGTACTGTAAGTACAGGTTTCCTCTGTTTCTCCTTGTGTTACTCACTCTCTTTCCTTTCCTCTCCACAGGTATCAACTTGGACACAAAACACAGTTAGTCTGCTTTGGATGGCTTTCACCTCTGGGCTGGACACAGCGTGCCGTGCTATCTCCGGAGATCTGAAGCACGCTCACAACATATACTGTACTGAACTAGGCTAGGGCCAGCAATCTCCTTGTCCTCCCACGCCGAAGTGCGTGAAGGCGGGGGTTTATCTGACAGGACACACGGCAATACACAGCAGCCCACAGCAATATACAACACCACGTCAAAATTATAGGTTTTCACAGCACGAAGACTCACCCACCACACTCAGTGTACGGAAAGGACACCCGTCTTCCTTCACTTCGCTTGGTTCGGATCTGGCGATGGAATATGCGGCCTAGCTAGTGATGTCGTCGTTGCGACTACTTCAATAAGTATTCCTTCGGCTCTCCCACCACACTATATTAGGGGTAGGGCCACCCTCCTCCTCCTGGAGAGATCTACACAACGCCAGGTCAATATACAGGGCACTTTCGACTGGCTCTTAGTACTCACATCAATGCCACTTCCAATCCCCTTTTTCACGTCGTCTCAGTTCGCCGTATAATCTGTTCACTTCTCAACCTTTAAGGTTCGCGATGTCTTCACAATCATACAATTCCAGCCTGAGGGAGAGAGAGAGTTAGACAGCTACCAGCAGCGTACCAAGACGGGCACAACCCAGTGCTTCACACACACCAAAGAGAGCTTCCCAGACTGTGAAATAACTTGGCCTTAAGTACTGCCTTGTCCAGCGTATCCTCCAATCACCAACCGCTGTCCCTAACTAGGCACAGGTGCATCGAATTCCCTGATTTTCCTTCTTACGGCGCTACCGGAAGTTCCGGTGTTCTGTTTTTCCGGTCCGGGCGGAAACACTTCCGGGCGGAACCAAACTTCCCGAATTTTGGTTCCGCCCCTAAAGATCGTCACCTTGTGACATCCTCCCCCGCCAATCCGTTCTAGTCCCTAGAACGTCCTCGGGCTGTCCACTCCCCATAGCGGGCAGGGGGTCGGCCTCGGTTCTCTCGCTGGGATCGTCTCACTGGTGAATCGGGCTCAGCTTGTTCAGGGGCTGCTTCTGGTTCTCTCGGGGCGATCGGGGGTGGTGCCACCACGGGTCTCCCTGGTACCACAGCCCAACCTTCAATCCAGGGGGCCGCTGGTACAGGTTCCGTGGGGACTTCTTCCACGGCTTCAGGGTAGTTAGGGTATGGGCGAATCATGTTCCGGTGCACCACACGGTCGGGGCCTGACTTCCCTTCTGGCCGGATGGTATAGACCGGCTGCCCCGGCCTCTGCTGCCGGCAGACTACATAAGGGGTGGCCTCCCAACGGTCACTCAGTTTCCCCTTCCCCTGCCGCCGATTATCTCTCACCAACACCCTCTCTCCTGGCAGTAGAGGGGCTTCTCTAGCAGTCCGATCATACAACCGCTTACTTTTCTCTCCTGCCGTCTGTATCCTTTTCGACACCTGCTCGTAGACGAAATGCAAGCGCTGGTGATGGCGCCCCACCCACTCCGTTACACTTGCTTCCTCTTGGTCGGCTATCACTCCTAGGACCAGGTCAGTAGGCATTCGTATGTGTCTGCCAAACATCAGGTAAGTGGGAGCGTAACCCGTAGTACTATGTATACTGTTGTTATAGGCCTGTAGGAGGTTTGGCAAGGCACTCACCCAATCGTCCTGCCGTTGTTGGTCCAAGGTCCCCAGCAGCCCCAATAGGGTCTGATTGAATCTCTCACAGCCGCCGTTCCCCTGAGGATGATACGAAGTGGTGTGAGTTTTCGTGCAACCGTACAACTGGCATAGTTCTCTAATTACCCTGGACTCAAAGTTGGCTCCTTGATCGGAGTGCAGAAACTCCGGGCATCCGAACGCCTGGAAGACGGCCCGCCATAAAACTGTAGCGGTGGTGGTTGCAGTCTGGTCGAGGGTGGGGATAGCCCAAGCGTACTTTGTGAACAAATCCGTTATTACCAAGATGTTCTGGTAGCGATCTCGTGGTCGGCCCAGTGTCAAGAAGTCCATAGCCATGATATGAAGGGGGGCCTTCGCATGGATGGGTACCATTGGCGCTCGGACCTCCCGTCTGGACTTAAACAATATGCATCTCGGGCAAGCTTGAATTAGGGCGTGCACCGATGCCTCTAGCCCGGGCCAAAAGAAGAATCTCCTAAGCAGGGACACGGTCCTCTCCTGTCCCTGATGCCCCAACTGGTTGTGGTACGCCGAAACTAAAGCCGTTACCTCATCTGCGGGTACCACGATCTGGCGTACTTCTTCACCCAACTTCGGGTCACTGACCCTTCTGCACAAAACGCCATCTCTCAGCTCCAGCCTGTCCCATTGCCCCAGCAGCCTCCTCCCAGTATCCGTCTGGGCTAACCTCTCCGCTGGCGTCAGCCGTCGGCCCTGTTCCAGCCATTCTCTTACCAGCCGCACATCTTGATCCCTGGCCTGTCTCTCCCTCCACCGACGGGGATCCCATCCCCAGTTCTCAGGCACGGCCTCTTGTCTGCTGCCTGGTGCCTCTACTGCTCCTACCATATAGCCCTCCTCCGGGCTGGCCCCTCCGGGGCTTTCCGCTTCGGGCAGCCTTGAGAGGACGTCCGCGTTCATGTGTTCACGCCCTGGTCGGTACTGTAGTTGATAGTCAAAGTTGGCCAGTTGGGCCACCCACCGCTGCTCCACGGCTCCCAGCTTCGCCGTCTGTAAGTGTACTAATGGGTTATTGTCTGTAATGATCGTCACCTTGGCACCCCAGAGGTAGTCTTTAAATTTCTCACTTAGGGCCCACTTCAACGCCAGCAGCTCCAATTTGAAAGAACTATAGTTCGCATCGTTCCTCTCGGCTGGGTGGAGGCTCCGGCTGGCGTACGCGATGACCCTCTCAACTCCGTCCTGCCGTTGAGCCAACACCGCTCCCAGCCCGAGATTGCTGGCATCTGTATACAAAAGGAATGGTTTTGTGAAATCTGCGTATGCCAAGATAGGGGCCTGTAGCAGCTCCTGCTTCAATGTCTGGAACGCCGACTCACAATTTGCATCCCAGTCTACGTTGGGCGACCCCCGGCCCCGGTTACGACCTGTGCCAACCAGCAACTGATTAAGGGGTTTAGCAATTTTTGAAAAGTCCTTTATGAAACGCCTATAGTATCCCACAAATCCTAAAAAGGATCGCACTTGCCTCACTGTCCTCGGGGCCTTCCAGTCCTTCACGGCCGATACCTTTCCAGGATCTACGGACACTCCAGCCGCACTGACCACGTGGCCCAGAAAGTTGACTTCTCTCCGTAGTAAGTGACACTTATTGGGCTGTAGTTTCAATCCGTACTTCTCCATGGCCCGAAAGACTTCCTCGAGGTGCCTCAGGTGTGAATCAAAATCTGGGGAGTAGACAATCACATCATCCAGGTAAACTAATACTGACTCCATTAACTGACCTCCCAAGCACCGCTGCATCAGCCGCTGGAAGGTGGCCGGAGCGTTACAGAGCCCGAAAGGCATCCGGTCCCATTCAAATAGTCCAAACGGGGTTGTAAAGGCAGTCTTCTCCCGGTCTGCTTCGGCCACCTGCACCTGCCAGTAGCCACTGGCCAAATCTAGGGTAGAGTACCATGCCGACTGCGTGAGGCTGGCAAGCGAATCTTCGATCCGTGGCAAAGGGAAAGCGTCTTTCTTAGTCACGAGGTTCAGCTTACGGTAGTCCACGCAGAATCTCCAAGCCCCCGTCTTCTTTTGCACCAGCACTATGGGGGCCGCCCACGGGCTGCTGCTTTCCCTAACAACTCCTTGCTTCAGCATGCCTTGCAGGAGTGTACGTACCTCGGTATACAAAGTGGGCGGAATTGGGCGATACCTCTCCCGGCTGGGCCCTGCATCCCCGGTAGGTATATGATGTTGTACCACCTGGGTGCATCCGTAGTCTTCATCGTGGGTGGCGAACACATGCTGCCATCTCCGAAGGAGGGCCTGTAACTTCTGTGTCTGTGCCTGCTCTAAATCCTCCCCTTGTAACGACTCACCCGCCAGGTGGCTCGGCACACTCCTCTCCATACCACCCCATGGGGTGTCTACTTGTGTCAGGGCCACCTCGATGACAGTGGGGCACACCTGACGAAAACTAATATCCCTCTCTTCCCTTACTTGGTGGGATGTAACCGTTGTCAGACGGGCTAATCGTTGGTGCCGATGTAGTTGCACCGCGTATGGATGTACATTCCGTATCCTCACGGGGACTCTCCCCCGCCGGACCGTCGATAGTCCTCGTGCCACTTCCACTTGTGGACAATCCACATGGGGCTCCACCAGCACCCACTCTTCTGGGCCCGCTCTTCGGGGCGGTACTCGCGCCCACACAACAGCCTCACTTTTTGCGGGGACAGACAAAGCAAAACGACACATCACTCTTCCTACCTCTTCCTGTTCCCTGCGGACTTGGCTCATTTGCACCCTTCGACAGTCAGCTACCACACACTCCCACTTGGGCCTCTCTGCAGGTGGTATCTTCGATACGGGCCTAGCCCGAAATAGCTCTTCCCAGCAATCAGCGAGGACATTCATGCCCAACAGGGCTCGATGTGCACCCAGACAATGGTCTTGCACGATAATCACACCTTTCTGGGGGACCATCACTCCGTGAACCTCTAGGTCCGTCAATCGGTAGCCAATATATGGGATGTCGAGGCCGTTTGCGCCCTTCAGAGTAAGCCAGGGGGCCTCCGCCCCTGGTGCCCCTTGTTTCCCAAACACTTCTTCGGATAAACTCTCAGCAAACAACGTCACTTGGGAGCCTGTGTCTACCAGGCATTGAATCTCCTTGCCGCACACTCTCACCTTCGCCACGGGGCTACGCCCAATCATCTGGCTCCTAGAGCCATATCCTCTTCCAGGGTCTTCTCGAGGGGTCCCGGCCACACGACCCACAGTGGCCGGCCGACCTAAAAACCCCCTTCTGACGCCCTGCGGGGCCCACACTGGCGGCTATAGTGACCTGGTTTGCCACAGCGGTTGCAGATGGGTCGCCCTTGCTCGTCCCATTCGAAACGGGGCCGGTTAAAGTGGTTCGGGCGCCTGAACGGCTCTCGGCCTCCCTCTGAGTACACTCGGTCTCGGGGCGCCGGCCGTGGTTCCTCCCGCGCCCGTCCTTGGCGCAATTCTCCTACGAGGGCTTTAGACAGTTCAGACATCTGATCGCGGACATCTTTCAAAAGTTCAGCCTTCAGTGCTTGCTTCCAGTCAGGGCCTCCGGGTTGTGCTGGTGCTACTTCACTGACAACCGCACACACTGGGGAACCACTCACCTCAGTCTCATCACCTTCCAGGGCCAGTGCCTCTTTCTTCAGATCTTCGAACGTAAGACCCGGGTCCCTTCGAAACTGGATACGTAGGCTCTGTCTCACCGGACCCTCCTTCAACCCCAGAAGAAACTGGTCCCGCAATAGAGTCTCTCCATCTCCCAACCCGTGGTCCCGACGGGTCTGTAGTCGGGCGAATTGCTCTCGCAACCTCAGGGCGAAAGCTCTAATCGGTTGGCGGGGGCCCTGCTTACAATTGAAGAACTGGGAGCGAAGGACAGCTACGGGGGTGTGGTCACCATACTGTTCAGCGAGGAACTGGAACACGGTTTGGGCGTTGGCTCTAACGGCTTCGGGGGCGGCATGCACCTCTCGCCGCGCTTCTCCATCCAGGGAGTTTAACACAAATTGAAGCCGCTGGGCTGCACTAAGGCCCTGTAGGTCGGCCAAGTACTCTAGTTGAGCCTTCCATTCAGACAATCGTACCTCGGATTCTGTCCCCCCATATTTTTGAATCCAGGGGCTCCCCATAAAAACGGGCATGGCACGGGGTTGGGCTGAAAGCCCCGCGTTGTCGGTCATTGGACGACCTTGGTTACTCAACTCGAGGTGGAAACCCTGCCGACTACGCCAAATCTGTCACACCCAGGGGCTGGCTATGCTTTAACTAAGCCACACCCCTTCTCAACTTCCACCTCGAGGAGGTCCCCAAACCCGACCCAATGGCCAAACAACACGAGAACAAGTAAGTGATAAAACAATCTTTATTTAAATATTTAAAAATAGCTTGGGGAATAGGGAAAGGGCAATTAAAACTAAGCTCTGACTCGGCCCTCCAGATGGGCTATAGCCGGGAAGAGGTCAGGGAGCAAGGGGGCCACGGGGATCCGGGGCGTGGGGCTCGGGCCCCGGCCTGAGTCTTAGGTATCCGTAGCGCCCTCCTTCTTCCTCCTCTTCGCTGAATACAGCTCACGGTAAGTACTGGTTCACACAGTTCGTTCTCGAGGTGCCCACTCTCTTTCTCTTCCTCCACAGGCAACGGCTCTTCGCTGATTACAGCTCGCAGTAAGTACTGATTCACCCAGTTCGTTCCTTGGGTGCTCACGCTCTTTCTCTTTCTCCACAGGCAACGGCTGGGACACACAGGCACAGTTAGTTCAGCTTGGTTTTGCTCTCACCTCTTCGCTGATTACAGCTCACAGTAAGTACTGGTTCACACAGTTCGTTCCTTGGGTGCTCACTCGCTTTCTCTTTCTCCACAGGCAGCGGCTGGGACACACAGGCACAGTTAGTTCAGCTTGGTTTTGCTCTCACCTCTTCGCTGATTACAGCTCACAGTAAGTACTGGTTCACACAGTTCGTTCCTTGGGTGCTCACTCGCTTTCTCTTTCTCCACAGGCAGCGGCGTAAGTACAGGTTTCCTCAGTCTCTCCTCGTGTTACCCACTCTCTCTCCTTTTCTCTCCACAGGTATCAACTTGGGCACAATAGCACAGTTAGTTTGCTTTGAATGGCTCTCACCTCTGGGCTGGACACAGCGTACTGTAAGTACAGGGTTCGCTCTATTCCTCCTCGTGTTATTCACTCTCTCTCTCCTTTTCTCTCCACAGGTATCAACTTGGGCACAATAGCACAGTTAGTTTGCTTTGAATGGCTCTCACCTCTGGGCTGGACACAGCGTACTGTAAGTACAGGGTTCGCTCTATTCCTCCTCGTGTTATTCACTCTCTCTCTCCTTTTCTCTCCACAGGTATCAACTTGGGCACAATAACACAGTTAGTTTGCTTTGAAAGGCTCTCACCTCTGGGCTGGACACAGCGTACTGTAAGTACAGGGTTCGCTCTATTCCTCCTCGTGTTACTCACTCTCTTTCCTTTCCTCTCCACAGGTATCAACTTGGGCACAATAGCACCGTTAGTTTGCGTTGAATGGCTCTCACCTCTGGGCTGAACACAGCGTACTGTAAGTACAGGTTTCCTCTGTTTCTCCTTGTGTTACTCACTCTCTTTCCTTTCCTCTCCACAGGTATCAACTTGGACACAAAACACAGTTAGTCTGCTTTGGATGGCTTTCACCTCTGGGCTGGACACAGCGTGCCGTGCTATCTCCGGAGATCTGAAGCACGCTCACAACATATACTGTACTGAACTAGGCTAGGGCCAGCAATCTCCTTGTCCTCCCACGCCGAAGTGCGTGAAGGCGGGGGTTTATCTGACAGGACACACGGCAATACACAGCAGCCCACAGCAATATACAACACCACGTCAAAATTATAGGTTTTCACAGCACGAAGACTCACCCACCACACTCAGTGTACGGAAAGGACACCCGTCTTCCTTCACTTCGCTTGGTTCGGATCTGGCGATGGAATATGCGGCCTAGCTAGTGATGTCGTCGTTGCGACTACTTCAATAAGTATTCCTTCGGCTCTCCCACCACACTATATTAGGGGTAGGGCCACCCTCCTCCTCCTGGAGAGATCTACACAACGCCAGGTCAATATACAGGGCACTTTCGACTGGCTCTTAGTACTCACATCAATGCCACTTCCAATCCCCTTTTTCACGTCGTCTCAGTTCGCCGTATAATCTGTTCACTTCTCAACCTTTAAGGTTCGCGATGTCTTCACAATCATACAATTCCAGCCTGAGGGAGAGAGAGAGTTAGACAGCTACCAGCAGCGTACCAAGACGGGCACAACCCAGTGCTTCACACACACCAAAGAGAGCTTCCCAGACTGTGAAATAACTTGGCCTTAAGTACTGCCTTGTCCAGCGTATCCTCCAATCACCAACCGCTGTCCCTAACTAGGCACAGGTGCATCGAATTCCCTGATTTTCCTTCTTACGGCGCTACCGGAAGTTCCGGTGTTCTGTTTTTTCCGGTCCGGGCGGAAACACTTCCGGGCGGAACCAAACTTCCCGAATTTTGGTTCCGCCCCTAAAGATCGTCACCTTGTGACATCAACACATTTCATTACACCAAACAATGTTCTTTTAGCAGCATCATATGACCCATTTAAGCTAACTGAGACTTGTAATAGTAATTACACATCATTGCTCTTTTGTTGATTTTGATTTCTTCCATTGTCCTTATTTGCAAGTCGCTTTGGATAAAAGCGTCTGCTAAATAACTAAATGTTAACATGTTGGCATCCTCAAACAAAACAAAACAAAACACACTGATTTCACCTTAAAACAATTCTAATCAAATAGTCCCACCCCAAACTCACTCAGTTCGTTGAAGAGTTGTTGCTGTGTTGGGTGGGCTAGGATTCTCAAACAAAACAAAACAAATTGATTTCTCCTTAAAACAATCAAATAGTTCCACCTCCTATGGATCACTCCATTGGTTTAAGAGTTGTTGCTTTGCTGGACAGGTTTGGACTTAAAAAAAAACAATATTAAAGAAAGCACAAAGATTTACCCTTAAAGCAATCAAATAGTCCCACCCCAAATCACTTCATTGATAAATTTTTTTTTTGTTTTTTAGCACAGGTTGGCATTCTAAAAAAAAAAAAAAAACACTCAATGACTCCCCCTCGGAAGAAATTCTAATCAAGTAGGCCGTTTCTTTGCCTTCATTAAAAGTGCAGCATTTTCCTGCACCTTTGTAAGGGGATCGCAGAGGGTGAAATCACAATAAGGAAAAAAAAAAAAAAAAGTTTGGCTAGATTACATTAGTGCACCCCAATGTGCTACATTCTTCACCAGAGGTACAAAACAAGTGCCAAACACCATGGGGTTGAAGTCCCGGCAAAGTAACCTCTGAAATAATTAGCCATAGAAATTCCCAAAACGTTCCAAAAAAACTCCACTGCATCTTTCTCCTTCCATCTTCCTCTGTAGTCTGAGGTTGTTTTAGGCCTGGGGACCACCATTGGAAACCACCACTGGGAACCTATCTAATAAGGGGAAAGGAACTAATAAAATCAGATGCCAAAATCCCAGGAAGAATAGGGAAAAGTTGCCCATTGAAAAGCCGTCCCAGATTGAGTAAAAGTGGCATTGTTGGGCTCTTTTGATGACATCAGCAGGGGTAGACCGCCCAATGGCCTCTGTTGACGACCAGGTCAGGTCATGTGCTGCTGAGGGGTGCATGGGGTAAAATGGGGAAACAATAGCAGTGCTTCAAGTGCTTCTGGAGCGCTTTGAAGTCAAAGAAAGCAGCCTCATCGATCATTAATTTAAAGGATTTTACCTCCTTTTCTCTTTCTTTTCTCATGCCGTTTCCTTGCTCTTGTGTGGAACTGTTAAAAAAAATCAGCTTACTGCCTGTCTGAAACCGCACTACCCTAATGAAATGAAAACATTAACTAAATGTACTAAATAAATACTAAATATACATTTTTTTTCTTTTTCTCACATATTATGAATTACTTTCATAGAATACTTTCATTCAGGTATATATATATATATATATATATATATATATATATATATATATATATATAACAACTTTGATATATATTTCTATAATTGTTAATAATTCGTAATTTATTATATTAAAACTTTTTTTTTATTATTAGTACTGTTTTAACCAATTTTGCATGGCCATATTCTGCATTGAAACTCATACATTTTTTTGTTATTGTCATAATTAGACTAATGCACTTGGAGCAACTGCACCTTTTATCTCAGAAATATTAATTTGGTCAATTATTTGAACACATTCTAGCAAGAAATATGCACTTTACACATTTATTATTAATTAGATATCAATTAGAGATTGAACATCTGTTATCTCTTAAAGTTACTGTAATTTCATAATGCATTTTACCCAACTAAGTGTATACGTTTTTATATTAAAGCAGTTAGCCATGAGAGTGTCTTACAGTGATTTTATTCAGTAATGAGGTAGACTTAAACAGTATATGAAGCACAAATATTCAGATTTATCAATGTATATGATTATATGTTAATTATGGTTGCCAGAAAACATAGCAACTTAAACCATAGACCATTTTATAGGTCAAAGCCCCATGTGTTCATCCTAATTCAATTGTTAAAAATCAGTGTGTGCGAGTCTCATGGTAAAGTCATTAATTCTGCAACTGAATATGAAGGATGGCTGTATTTGTTCTGCTTTAATACTTTCCACACTTTCTCTTGTAATATGTTCACAGACACAAGCCAAGAGGCATCTTTTTCTTCCTACAGGATTTGCTTCCTTTCTGGAAGTATAGCGACACCTGAAACACTAGATAGGGGGGGTCTAATCCGCACGTCTAAGTCCATTTAAGAAGGAGTTTCCTACAGGACCTTTCCCTTGCACTGTCACGGTCCCCGGCCGGCCCCCCGATCCCATCCGTCTGATTGCCACTGGGGTATTATGGCAACTTGAACTTCTAATCTCTCTGTGCCGTGTGGTCCAATTTTCTTGAGCTTAACCTCTCTCTGATCAGTGCAAATGGCTACAAGCAAAAAGAGATCAAGCTGGGGTCATGGAGAATGAGTTCTCTTAATGTCCTGATATCTCTTCCAGTGATCTCTGCTGTGATTTTATTCAATCACTCACAGCTCAGGTTCCAGGAACAGATGTGCTTTTGCAGCGCTACAAAATAGTGTTGCTCATTTCACTAGAACTTCAGTCACTGATGCTTTAATCTTCATTCATTTTCTGGTACTCTAAGAGGTCTTGTTTTGATAGGTCAGTTTAATAGGATGTTTGATTCGCATCACTAATGCTTATATTTAGGATTCCGGATTAAAACAACTCTACAGGGGATTGATGGTTCCTATATATACCAAAATCTTATATTGTGGTATGAGTACTTTTATATCGATTATCGTAACTCAATTACTAGAGTACAGTGTTAACAATGCTTGTGTTTATTTGTGCAAGGTTTAATGCAAGGTTGTGGGTTTGATTCCCAGGGAAAGCAAGTGCTGATAAAATGTGTACCTTGAATGTAAATTTCTCAGAAATGCATTCATGTAGATATAAATGACTCAGGCGGTCATTGAAAAAACTAGCAACCTCACAGAACATCCAATAAAAGCACATAAAATCTTCGAGGTTGTACAGGCAAGACTTGCACAAGGGATCACCACTGATGATGTTAAAATGTAGTTTTCATTTAAGGTTCTACAATATTACAAAGTTTAGTTTTCCAGAAAGGTGAAGTATTCTCTGATGGTCTACTCTGGGATCCCTGTATGTTCTGCTTGCAAGATCAGACTAGTTCTGGCTAATCATGCTAATATCACAGGCTTGCCGGATGACACATTTTAATACAGTAAGTTGAAACCTTTGACCCAGTTTGAGATCACTGCACAACAGGGGGAGCTATTTTGGCTAATAAAATCTGGAAGTCAATAAAATGGCAGATTTGATAAGAGCAAGCCTGCTATTAATGGTATCCCAATGTATTGTTATTGCTGCTTATAGCACCCTAATAAAAACCTGGCTCTTCACAAAGACCTTGTTTAGAGGTAAAGTATATTTATATTTTTCCTGCTTTGCCAGATGTGCTTGCATATTCTGAAGAATGAGGATGTATACTAATATAACAAAGAAAATATATTCAGACAAAAATATAACTCTTATGAATTGTTTAATTTAGCTAGTCTGGATATTGCTAGAATGCGGATATGTAATATTAAAGTATTTAAATACAATAGATGATTAACTTGGTAATGTGTGTGACCATGAGCAACTTTTGTGTTACTCAAAATAAAAAGTTGCTTAAAATAAAACGCCTTTGTTCATTATAAGTGTTATCGGAAATCCAACTTTGTATCTAAAAGGAGTTTATATTTATTGATGTAATGCAATGCAATAAAAATGCTCCTTAAATAACACTTCTATGCTTAAACCAGCCTAAGGTTTACTGGGTTCCCAAACTGGACAAGTTTTGGATTCTTTTCAGGCTGAGACACCAGCAGATTGAGTAGCTAAACCAGTTAAATAACAACTTGGCCAAGTTATGAGGCTAGCTTAAACCAGACAAGACCTATAAACACTTTAAGGCTTGTTTAAGCAGGGTAGCCTACACTGTGCGTTTGTGTAGTTAGATAATCCTTGATCTTCAAAACTTAAAAAAAAAGTTAGATTTCCTGTTGGTCTCCAAATAGACTGGGTATAAATATGTGTTGCATGTGGATCATGTGACTTTTTGCAACCCGAGGGTTACCATGACCCTATAATATGACTTGTGAAGGTAAGGATCTGGCAAAAAGCTTTCAGCACCAGCAGAGATCTGAGTCTACGAACCAGGCCAAGACACTGCAATATTCCATTTCCCACCCTTCCAACCCCATTATACCTGACTGACCTGCCCACATAAATATTTGCCTCGGAAACCACCATCACAGTTGGAGACACGGCCGTGATTTCACCAGAGGCCTGGATTACAGTCGGATATCACGTTTGGCACATCAATGGTGTACCTCCACCCTGCTTTCAAGTGGCTAAGCAAGAATGTCTCCAGAGATGACTCTCAAGTGCAGCCAAAGCTTTCCTAGGCCCCATTCCAAATGACGCCCTCAGTCCTGGTAGTCCAAAAGTTCACACTTTGGTGACCTTTCTGTGGAGAGCAAAATGTTGTTGGGTAGTAGTCTGCTGTCAAGTCCACACCAGGGTGTCGGAGTCATAGCCTTGTGAGCAGCTCTCTAACAAGCTGCAACAGTGCTCAGGTTACCAAATCTCAAGTCCCGGCTAGTGGACCTTTCCTCATCCTGTTCCCCCTCTGCTCTCCTATCACTTTTTGCTCCTGCTTTGTAATAAATACAAACAGACCAAAACAAAAAAAGTCCACCTAAAAGTTGCATATGGGGAACTCTTTGGCATGATTCTATACCTTAAAAAAGAGAATTTGGATACCCAATGGCAATGGTGGACAATTCTGACCCACGGGGTCACTGTCCTTCAGAGTTTAACTCCAACAAATAATCACATTGATGCTTGGTCAGGACCAATTTTTAATGCACAGGGTATCCCTTGAGTATCATTTTTTGAAGCACAGGGTACTGCATTGCTTTCAGTTGTTTGTCAGATCGTGGCATCTTTAATTCTTTTCATGCATTTGTGATAGTGAGTTTATATAGATTTATACTTTCATAGCACCCAACCCCACCCTACCCTAAACCTACCCTCTTCTAAACAATAAACATGTAATATGTAAAGTACAAGTACAGCCACATGTATTTATTGCAAAAACGGATCGAAACTGTTTTAAAATGTATTACAACCAACTTGTTTTGCATTTAAACCTTCTGAAGCCATACAATATCTTATGAAACATTTGAATGAATGTAATCGCTGAAAATCAGCCTGCTCCATTAACGTTTGGGTTTCATCTTCAGAAATGTCTAAATAGTGTAATGGAATGTAAATGAAAGTGTTTTAATTAAAAATCAAACCACAAAGTATACAGTGTCAGATTGGCAAAATCAATTTCCAATAAATAATTTCATCTATTCTTCAAGAAAGGCTAACAACACATCTCTTCCCTCTTTTTTGAGCCTCTAACTCTAGCACGCTCTAAAATTATGTCTTTCTAATTCTTGCTGTACTGCATTAGGCTAACCAATACTTGTTTAAAGCACTTGCATATTATTGCTCTTTTGTTGGTTTTGATTGTTTCTATTGTCCTCATTTGTAAGTCGCTAAATGAAAATTACTAAATGCAATGCAAGACTAAATATAAATGTAAATTTAAACGAGAAGAAAATTCCAATTCCTTTCACATCTGCATAGACACCTAAAGGTTTCTTATTGAAAGCAAGGAAAGTACCCTGTGTGTTAAAAAAAAATGACACGACACTTAGGGTTACCATTTGTGTTAAAATGTGACACCAAATGGTCCTGACCAATCATCACTATGTTGGGAGTGGGAGAAAATTTTATTCAGATACAGGTTTATAATTTATCCAGTTTAACAAATTTTTCCAAAGGCTATAAAGAAACTGATTAGAATACAAAGCAACACTGTGCACACACAAAAGTTACTGATGATTGATACAAGGAAATTAGTCCAGAAAATTAATCTGATGACATTATGTGATGACTTGTATGAATGAGATTCATAAAACAGGGATAAAACTGGGGAAGAACAACATTGTGCAATGTTAAAACATGACTTAAGTAAGAAGTGCAATGCATGCGCCGGATTAGTATGAACTTTGCTCTTAGAATACGTGCACTTCCACATGGAGTTTCTGTTTGAGGTGTAGCCATACTATGATCTCCCTGTTAGTTTGTCTTTTACCGTTGCTCCGTGATTGAGAATGGGTACAATCGCATCATACTGATCCATTTAATGGCAAACACATGGCTGTGCAGAAACTGTAGGCATAAAATAAAAGACCAAGGGTAATAATGTTTGCTGAGGTAATTAGACATGATTAGCTTTATTTAAAAAACTACATAATTTTGAAATAGACAGTAATTTTGTTTGACTCATTAAGTGCAAATCAACAAAGAGCACAAAGTGAATTAATTACCTGCATAATGTTATTTTGAAGTCTCTTGAAATTAAAAAAGCTCTCATCACATGACAAGAAGAACTTGTAGGCACTTCTTTGTTCTACAGCCCTGTGAGCTGCTTGCCTAGACTGCAACATGTGTCTTCTAATTAACCCAGATTTGACCATATACTGAGTCAGCATTATTTTATTTCATTCAGTAGCAACAGAATACAGATAAAATGTAATTCTAATTAAATAGCCAATATTTGTCTGTAAGCTGTTTTTAAGGGCTACAGCATAGTATTGTTAGCTTAGCAACATGCTAACATCAAATTCTACTGAATTCCACTATTTCAGTGAGTATGCTGTTTTTTCTTTTCTTTTCTTTTCTTTTCTTTTCTTTTCTTTTCTTTTCTTTCTGTGTGTGTCCTAGTTGATCACTATGATTGGATTAAATTGCAATGCTGCTCAATGCATTTCAGGTCAATTTTGTTTAAAGGGAACATGCTTAATCAAAAATCTTGTCCGATTTTATCACAAAAGCAAAGCACCTGAAGCTAAATCCCTGTCCTAGGACTGTATTGCATAGACATTGTACTATAAGAGTATAATTATCATGTTACAAAAACATCACATTACGATATTCTTTTTTTTTTTTTTTTTTTTTTTTTTTTTTTTTTTTGAAAAAACACTTTCCTGGAATTTTATGGGGAATTCTCATATTAGCAGATGTAGATGTTTAATGCAACATAACACGGCAATATAATGTGATTCACTATAATTTCCTTGAAGGTAAATGGGCTCTGTAATTGCGTGCTACTTGATATCAAAATGATAAGACTTTGTCATACTGTCATATATGCAGTTTGACCTTTTTCTGCTGCAAGAAGATATCAAGTGAACCTTGCACCATGATTTAGAATGTATCATTAGTGGGCTGCCAAGTCAAGTTTCTCTTTTATTATTGCTCATAATTAAGTGTTAAATTTTGTGTAGCATTTTTTTGACATGGACTGGCAAGCGGTCAACATTTACAGTGCTCTGGCTATCACATGGAAAAAGCTAGCAAACAGCAATGTCATCGCAATTTAATTTGTGTGAGTCATTTAAGTAATTACGTTTTTGCAGATGCATAATTCATAATGCAATTTAGGAAATAAGTAATTTAATTTAACAAATAAATATTTAATGTATTAATCTACTACTAATCAAAAGTAATTATTAATTATTTAAATTAGTATCAGGAAACACATTTATTTACTTATATGAACATACGTACAGGCTGTGAGTCAGAAGTCTATTAATAATATTTTGTGTTTATTTTTTTATCTTTAATTGACTGTTTTTATAATATATTGATGGTTGTTAATAATTTACTACTACTGCTGATAATTGAACAATAATCATTTAGTAATTTCCTTGGTTTAATCTGCAAATTGTTTTTATTGCTCCGCTCTAAGCTTTTGATGTGTACAGCTTCATTCAAACCAATCAGCCATGTTATTGTTTGACATCATTGCTCTTTCCAGCTGTTGCCAGGCACATCTCATTGAGGACAGGGTGATTATCATCCCCCTAGAATGCTTGTCAGTTATCAGACATGCCAGCGTACCCCCGGAGTCACGAGAGCAAACAATGGCAGCTCCTGCACTTCACACACGCTTTCATTCTGGCGGCTCACGGCTCCTGTGGTGAGTGAAGAAAACTAAAAGAGCTTGACGGCTCAATGTCTGTTATCACACTGACCACACATGCTGCTGTGTGTAGAATGACAGGGTCTCGCTCCGCTACGTTACTGCCGGAGGAGCCGCATGTCGTCTTTGGCAGAGGTGTGGGAGTGATTAATGTCCGCATTTCTATCAATGGACAACCTGGACCAACACATCCATATGGTCCACACTCTCCAATATGAAACTTCTTTTACATCATATGTCAATTAGTTAAAGTAATCGCAGTTAATCACATGTATACATATATGCACAAATGCAGATCACTCAAATACATTATTTGGGGCAGAAAATCACTAGATATCACACGTAGTACGTGGTAAGAAATCAGTAATATGTAACTTCCTTATAATTAAACATAAGCCTATCATGATAACATAAGAGCAGTTTGTTCAAACTGCCCAATGTAGATGTATGGCATTAATATAATTAGATACATTCTATTTGCATTATTTAGTTTTTTTAGTATGCCGATGTTAACATTGTTTCCTAAGTGGCTTTACATCCTTTGCCAGGTCAAAAGATTTAAATTTAAACAGTAACTAAAAAACTAAAACTGAAACAAAATATTCATATTATAAATATTAGATTAGTGCTGTCAAACGATTAATTGCGATTAGTTGCATCCAAAAATAACTGAATACTCTAGGGGGCACTATGGGGAACACCTCGTCGTGAGAGCGATCTTTCTCTGTATATCATGGCGACTACTAGCAAGCATTTAGACAATGTGTGCATCCATGTCGGCGTTATTTGACACCCGATGACACGCAATCTTTGCGCCATTTGTTTGGGTGAAGAGCACGCATGCAATGTCTTTGAGGATGCAATCTGCATGCAGTGTGAGCGTTTTTTCAAGGAAAAAAAGCTCCGCTCTCGTTCATCTCTCTTACCAAAAAAAAGGGAAAAAGGCATGGTTGCTGAGGCATGGAGTACAATGAGCTCGTGAGAATACAGGTGGATCTGTTTGAATGTTTTAAAGAGGGATTTTTCCCTTTCGCGCTCGTAATGGCGGCGGATGAGAGAGAGCCTCGGGAGGATGATGTTATATCTTTAACACTATCTGATACTGAGGTTAGGAGAAAAGCAGGAGATATTTGAGGATGATGAAGAAGCTGAGGCTGAGCCTTCTCAATTCTCCTGCCCTGCTTATGTAGAGTTGTTAGAGGTTAGGGATTGTGCAACGGCAAAGTTGGACTTTGAAAAATGCACTGATAAAAATGCGCTAACAAGGTGACTCTGTAAGACCAAAAAAAAAACCTTGATGAGGGTTATCTTTCTGACCATAGCCCTCCAACTCAGGTGAGCCTTCCGTTTTTGCATGATCTGCATACAGATATCAAAAAGAAATGAAAGAGGCCGTTTTCTTGCATCCATTGGTTTCAGCATTAGAGTAAATCTGCCAACATCGAGGTGATGCGCGAAGGCGGCTATGAGAGGATGCCCCCTGTAGAAAGAGCTAAAAAATTAAATTTCTTTCTGCGGGGAGACATCCTCTCTTAAGCTCCCTCCTTGCCATCTAAGCCCCTTCATAAATTCATCTGGCTTAAATGGCAAGGCTTATACAGCAGCAGGTCAGGCTGTGGTTTTGTTACACACAATGGTGGTGCTTCAAGCATATCAGGCTGATCTGCTAAGAGACCTGGATGGAGGCAAGGGCCTTTCTCCTGATCAGTTAGCCGCGCCGAACAATGTACCACTGTCCATGCTACCAAGCAGGCCGCCTTCACCATGGGTGGGACTATGGCGGCCATGGTGGCAGCGAAGAGACATCTATGGATGAACATAGCAGACATCGGGAAGAAAGAAAAGGCTTTCTTCTCGATACTCAGGTTTTGCCTTCTGAAGTTTTCTGTATTTTCATTGAGATGGTAAACGTGAAGTTCATGGAGACGAAGGCGCGCTCTGCTGCTTTCAGATCCTTCATTTCACGAAGGTCCAGGTCCGTGCCCGAACAACATAAGGGTCCTTGTGATCTGAGAATCAAAGACGGCACAGAAGGCTAGTGTCGTGACTCGTGCTCCTCCCCCACCTGCGGGCAGGGGAAAGAGGAATCGTGGGTCACGAGGATGTAAGCAGAACCTAAGGGATGTGATCCAGACGAGTCAGCATTCTCATCCGAATCAGAGTGATACCGAGGAATCTACTCGTTCCCTTTAGGGATTTTTAACTTCTGCTTTTATCCTCCCCTTCCTAATTCCCCTGTAACCACCAGCTCTCCACCTGATCAAGGTTAGGTGGAAATCTCTTGCATAACAGTCTCCTATGCTGGACCTATAATGTTTTTTGCTGGTTCTTTGTTAATAGCAACCACTCTACTCATGGTTGAGCAGGGCTCCAGCGCAGGAGGGTGGGTGAGTATGTAACCCTCTCTGTGTATACTTATGTGTATTAAATTGCTGGTGGTTATGTGTCTACTAATAAACTCTGTGAGTTTCCTTTGCAGTGCTTAATTACAGTGTTTACTAAACACTCGCCAGCACCAGCCATCCGGCTTCATGTTCCGGTATTAAGCAGCTTAGATCACAGGTTTCTACGGGAGCCTTCTTGATCATCAGGCCTGGCAAAGCACTGCAGGGAATTTCATGGATGTCCGGCCAGGTCACCCTGAGGGGTCTCCTGGCCGCTTAGTGGTGCTGTTGCATCTAGCCGGAAGTGGAGGTGGCAGTTACAGAAGTCTTTTTGTATATGCCGCCTCAGGTGTTGCTCCCTCACCAGAGGTTTGTAAAATTTGAGCTTGCCTCTCCCGTGCGATTCAGCACCTCTGCTATGCTTAGGAACCTTTAGGTACACACGCTAAGCTTTGTGTACTTTCTCAAGACCACATGGTGGTCAGTGTGCACGTTAACACTTTGCACACTTTCTAAAATCCACGTAAGTGGTAAGTGTGCACGCAACTCTCTGCGCACTTTCTGAAATCCTGTACTGTAAGGGTTACGCACTCCACTGCGTTCCCTTTCTTGAGATGATTAGACCTTGGTTCCTTGGGCTCCATTCAGCCAGTGTGTATTTATTTATACACCTCAAGCATAGCTTCCCTCAACATGAGGGGCTTTTTGGGTGATTCTCGTGGTAGTTTAGCAGGGCTCCCCTTTTTTTTCCAAAAAGGGTCGCCTATGAGCGCACTACTCTGAGCTCGGAGTTCTCTATGAGACTGAGTTCCAGAGCGCTCCAGAATTGTTTCCATAGATCGAGTTGATGACTCTCAAACATACTGTTTTGTGATGCACCATTCCCTCTGTGAGCTGCTCTATCAGAGTGCCATGAGAGCCCCTCCTTAGAACAGTATTTGGAAAATCCATGTTATGGTAAGTGTGCACGTGAAGTTGGTGTATTTTCAATGTATGCTTTAGACACGGGTTACGACGAGGTGCTCCCCATAGCGCCCCCTAGAGGACGCAGTGTCTCGTTCCCTACTTACATTCGTAACCTGAGACGTTTTTGTTTACATAATATGTGTGTATGTGTGTGATGTGTATATTTATTATGTACATACAAATGCACATACATACGTAAATATATTTGAAAATATTTACATACATGTATGTGTAATTATATATATATATATATATATATATATATATTATTTACATATTTAATTTTTCATTTGTATTATGTAAGCAAAATCTTTTATTTTGTATGCGATTACTTACGATTAATACAATGAATATTTATACAAATAGTAATGAAAAAACCATATAATGAAATAATGAAATCATAGCAAAATTATTATTATTCTTTTTAATGTAAACACTGAATTATAGAAACACCTATTAAATATTATATTAATTTAATCATATTTAAAATCAAAAATTAAAATCATGGATTCATACTACAAAACTGCTACTTCAGTTATACAAGAGGATGCTCATTTCAAATAAAATAGCTGCAGTACAAACTAATCATATTTACAAACAAATCTTTCGATAAACTATATTTTTTATACATTTAATGCATGGAACCCAGATTTAAAATCTTGGTTCTAAATATTCTTATTTAAATAGAAGTACAAATATAAAGCTGTTCTTGTTTAAGGTCTGATGTAGTACAACAGTAAACTGTAACTACATTATTTTTAAATGGTGTTTTTTTTATTTTTACTTTATAGGTTTACAGTGGATATATAGGTTCTTTATAGAGGACAACGGATCTTTAGATCATAAAATATGCTTTTAAGAATTGATCACTGAAACATTCTTTGAGGAACGTAAAATGGTTCTTCTACAGCATCACTGTGGAAAAAAATCTCTTTAAAAACTCTTCTACTGCAGATAAACCTCATAAAAATAACTCTTCTAGAAAGCCTATGAAATTAAACTATAAGTTCAATAAAAACCATCATATTCTATGATAATTCTATAAAAGAGGCCATATCACACTTCCCTACAGCTTTCAATCATTTAACTTGAAAAATTATCTTATATAAAGTGCAATATATGGGATTTATATTGGTGGTGGCTCATTCTTCATGTCCTCTTGGACTAGATTGGTGTCCCTGCAAAGGTTAATTGCCTCTGCTAATTGTTACCCCTTAACTAATGTCATCCTGCCTGAAGAATGAGTCATGCTCAGACTGAAATGTCCTCTTCCAATTGACGTGTGCTGGTATTGAGAAGGACAGAAGTGTTACTGAACCTTAAATTCAGCTTTAGATGGGACAAGACAAACCTGGGAAGAAGAGTAATAACTAATAACAAATGAAACCTTGTTCGGATGAGCAAGACGGATGTGGGGCTTTTCGACGGGAAGCATTTTCCACACAATCAAGGGAAAACAAAAGGAACAAACGGGTGTGATAAGCTAACACCCAACATTACCTTGAGCTCAAAGACATCTCTGTGTTTGAGATAAGAGATGAAAGCGAGGACTGCGACGCTCCCTTCCTCTCCACTCCATCCATGCAGAACCAGCCCAGCCCACCGGGGGCAGCGTCACACTTCTGAGACAAGAAACAGCACTGGTCTCCACATGCATGAGGTGAAATGTTTCCTTATGAAATCTCTAAAGCTCAGCCAGAGACCATTATATTTGCCGGATTAAGATGAGATCAGATTCGGGATGGGAGGATGTTTTGATTTTTACCTTTGCCCGACAGCTCTCGTGCATTTGTTCATTTCTTCTGAATGGGATTCTGTCTGGGCTTTAGTGAGCTAAATCAAGAGGTCCTTGAATCCTTAATGTCTCTTGAGTAATGTAGTCATGTGGATGAGATGAAGTCAGATTTCATCAGTGAGCAGTGCTTGACTCTCTCACCTCAAAGAGAGGTAAAGACTCATCCTTCTTCAAGAATCCAGTCCATAACAAATATATCGATCCTAATTTTAGCCCAGTTTTAGATCAAAATACACCAGAAAGAAATGTGTTTAATTTTTTTGAACTTGTTGTGAACCTATGAACCAAACTCATGATTAGTCTCCATGCTGTGTAAACATATCTATCCTTACAAGTACAATCCCCCCCCACCCCACCGATTGTGAGAATACATTTACACCATTGCCTTCCACGGACCACATGCGAGTGCCTTCTACCACCATGGAGCCAGAGCCTCCCACTATTAGCGCTTTTCCACTGCGTGGTATGATTCGGCTTGGTTTGTGTTTGCACTGCAGTTTGACTGCCTCTACTGTTGAGACTCCTAAAAATACTTCCATTACACGTCGCCCCATCAAGCTCTTGCTGGATCAACTCCTCTGCTATCAATGAGGAGGAACGTCTGTATTTCCCCAATAGACAATGAAACAGATACTTTTTGGTTGTTAAAAAAAGGTGCTCACATTCAAAACATTTGCATTCGTTCCTTCGCTGGCTCTGCTGATTTAAATCTAGCGGTTCTGTTTGTTCAATGACGCAAGTAATTTTTTATAAACGGTTTTTTTAAACGTTATGGTCCACTTGGAACCTCAGCCAAGGTGGTACTAAAAAAATTTCAGGTACCAGGTACAGTACCCAGCGGAAAACCCCCCAAAAGTGAACCGTACCATGCCGTAGCATGCAGTGGAAAAGGGCCATAAGTCCACCCTGGAGCTAGAGCCAGATGCCACCTGACACAGAATCAAAGCCTGTCAGGTCTAGCTCGGAGTCAATGACGTCTTTTAGGAACCAGCACCCCTTTTTTCTCCCCCTTGAAGACACATCAAGCAACCTGTTATATGATCCTGTTCCTCCCAGTCTCCTGCCCACTCCACTATTTTCTGTCTCCCTGATGGTTTTGTCCTACACACCTGCCCCGCTGGTATTATGCAGCTCCTCTGTCTCTTTCCAGTTTTCCGGCTCCACCTCAGGTCTCCTCTACAGAAGGTAAACTCTTGGCTTCACCACAGGACACCAGGCCCTTGACTCTACCACAACCCGTCAGCTCCGCCGTGGTTCGTCATCATTAATGCTCCACTGGGCTCCCTCGGCGATCCGGGTACACCAGGATCCTCCTTCCGCCTTGGTCCTCACTCCCTCTGGCATTGCCCCATTCTGCCAGTCCCCCATCATCACCAGCAAGATTATGTTTTTTAATTGTGTTTTTGCTCATGTTTCTTGGTGTCATGTTCCATGATCTGCTTATGCCCCAGTGACATTAGAAAATTGGTTGGCTAATTTTGATTAATTCCAATAATTTCATTCGTGTTTATTCATACAATCTGCTTTCGTCCCATTGACAGTTAAAAATTGGTGCAATTTCATTTATATGTTTTCATACAATTCACTATGTACATATTCAAACAAAATGGCCACCTCATAAAATGTTATGGTTTCCCGCCAATTCAGGTTAGTCGATTTTAAATGATGACATTTTAGCCAATGCAACTAAAGATATTAAGGTATTCATCCAATCTACAAACCTTTTTCTTTGTTATGCTCTTATACAGGTCTACTTTCAGTGTTAAGAAGATTTTTGCATTATTAAACAACATAATTATAAAAGAAATAGGCCATTTTCCTCCCTGTTATTGGCATGGCCCATTCTAGACACTGCTACAGTTGTTTTAACTTGGCTAACAAGTTTGCTTCAACTCTCTCATCAAAAACAAAACTTCCCATTTTGAGGAATGGCAGCCAAGTTTCATACATGTTTTTATATTTCATTGATTGTGGAAAATAAAGCTTAGATACTCTAGATATACTAGATTTCTCAATTCAGACAACATTAAGGCGAATAGGTTTTTGTTAGGAGAACAAATTTTACGTTTCCATTGACTGAATGGCATAATCTACTATACTACTACATAAAGTAAGCTGCCTGCAAACAAATGAATCATGGTACCTTGTTCCTTTGTGAGCAGATTTTGGGAATTCCTGTAGCTCAAACAGTAGAGCAAGGCTTTATCTGAGAACATGGGTTTGTTTTCCAGGAAACACATGTACAGTAAATCAAATTTAATTCTGTGTCTTTGTGTCATTGTGAGCTGCCTTTTATTTTAATTTTAATGTATTTTATTGCCCTATAATTTGAATTATTTAAATGATTTATCCATTATATTTATATTTATATATAATTCATGATTTATTTTTTATATTTTAAATAAAAACAAATAGTGTTTATGGTGTGTTTACATAATGAATGATTTATTTTTGATTATTTAAATAGAATTTTGAATAAATAAATAAATAAATAAATAAATAAATAAATAAATAAATAAATTGTCTTTATGGGGTGTTATATCATTTTAACTAAATTATATTTAAATACAATATAAATTATTTAATTTGTATTATTTATTTTAATTTTACATGATCTTTTGCCCCTTGAATTGTTTTTTTTTTTATTTTATTTTTATGGAAATACATGTAACAGAGACAACTTAGGCATCATAGGAAAGGGGATACCAGAGGGCTATTTATTAAAGTCCTGGATAATTTAGTTCAGGTGTGGTGTTTCAGTCGGATGAAGTGTACCTAGCACGTGTTAAGTCAGGGATCTTACCATGTCTCGGGATTTTGTGGGTCAGACAGATCCAAAGCATAATGCTGGGCCTTTTCCCCATATCACTGATCCTCAGTTGCTCATGAGAGGATGTTTGCAAAGGATTTGAGGTCAGGAAGTTGATAAAATGTACAGGAGGTGGTTAGGCATCCTGGAAACCCTGGGAGTACGAAGCAAATCACATCATAGGGCAGTTCTGATTAATACACACAATGTGAACTCCTTTGTCATTAAATCAACAGTGGCTTGTGTGGATGAACTCAGTAATTGAACGCTGTCATACAGCAGCAGTGTTATTTGTGTCTCATTTTCAGTGTTAGTCAACCACAGTGACAAAAAACCCACAACAAAACAAAAGTAAGTGAAAACACTGTGCCAAGATCCTTATGCCAACTTCCTTGCGAATTAAAATGGATATTCCCATCAATCCTGTATTATATATCTATTTATTACTTGTTAGACATTTTGATTCGAAGCTGCTTTCTACTATGCTTTCTACTTTCCACTATAAGTGTCAAAACAAAAACAGAAAAATGTGGAAGAAAGTTTGAAATAATACGTATAGTCTCGTTCCGAAATGTGAGATTTAAAGTCACAGTTGAGGGAAATAAACTGATATTGAGAAAAATAAAGTTAACAAAGTCGCAATTTCGTACAAATTCATACGAAGTAAAAATGATAGATGTTGTTTTGGAAATCTAACTGAAATAACATAAGTGTAAGTACTAAATATATAAATAGAAACATATGTTTCCCCTAAATATAAATAGGAAATAAAATAAAAATATTTTCAAAATGTTTCTTTTTTAAAAATGAATTAATTTGACAAAATAATTGAAGCTTGAATTGATCAATTCTATAATAGTATAGAAATAACACTACATGAAACAGCATGTAACCCAAGTTCATATTTTAAGCAGAATCAGAGGTTTAAAGTTGAAACGTCTCAATGATGTTTTGTTTCTTACAAAAACACAGCTTTTGTCTTCTTAAGATGTTAACTGATGGACTGGAGTGGTGTGGATTATTTCTAATGTTTTTATCAGCTGTTAGGACTCTCATTCTGACGGCACCCATTCACATCCATTGCTGAGCAAGCGATGTAATGCTACATTTCTTCAAACCTGATGAAGAAACAAACTTGGATGGATGCTCATTTTTGCTGAACTATTTCGTTTTAAAAGTGTTTTCCACAATGCTTTGTGTTTTCACTATCTATATATATTTTTTTACTCTGCATGCATAATAAAGCACCAAATAGATCGGTCTTCTCTAAATGTGGAAAGCTTTTCCAAACAAATGCAGAGTAGCAATCACTGGCGTGACTTTTAAAAATACATACAACGGCATCTCACTGTATTTGCTGAGGGTGTTTATTTGCTCAGTCGTCGCATGCTTTAGGTTGCTTTATTCAGAGAAAAATTGAGCTTGGCATTTTTAGTCGTTGCTAAAACAAGTGGACTTCAAACATGCATGCTGACAAAGCGCATTTCAAAGACCTCACACCGTACAAATAAAGAACCAAAACATACAAATACAAAGCTTCATATGCGTCATAATCACAGTTTCTCTGGAGTTAACGCTCCTGGACGGGCTGCTTCTTGTCAAGCGAGTACCTGCATAGGTTGGCTCTGTCTCAGCTGCGTGGGAAAGAAGAAACTTAATTGCAATTGCTAATGTGTTAACGGAAAGTGATGTGGTTATTAAAGCCCAGCTAATCTCATAGATTACAATGGCATTAATGCGTCTACATGGCTGCTCTTAAGGACCTATTTACATCAAGGAAATATCAATATTGGTAAATGGAACAATTCACGACTTTAAAATATTGTCCCACAAATGTGTGTTTTCTATTTGGAGGCAAAGAAATGGATAGTTCATTCAGATATGCAAAATATTCCTCATGTTGTTCCAACCCTGTAACATTTAACTCACAATGAGATATTTTGGTGATGTAGATGAGTTTGTTTCTTCATCTGATTTGGAGAAAAGTAGCATTGCAGCACTTGCTCACCACTGGATGTGAATGGGTGCCGTCAGAATGAGAGTCTAAACAGCTGATAAAAACATCATAATAATCCACAAGTAATCCACACCAATCCAGTCCATCAGATATTTCAAGAAGACAAAAGTTGGACATTTTTTACACTTACTTCAAACAAGTCCTCTATCCATAACAATGCTTTCTCCAGTGAAGAGTCGTCTCAGCTGAATCAGGAGAGAAATCTGTACAGATCAAAGACAGTTTACAAGCTAAATAAGTTCAAACCGCTCTTAAAAGAATATGTTGGTGGATTTTGAAGAGAGAAGAGAAAAAGTAGATTGACCTTTTTACTGGAGGAAGCGACTTGTATTTTAGCCGGAACAATGGGTTGAAGTTAAAAACTTTATTTTGATTTGTTTCAAAATACGAACCACAGCTTTTGTCTTCTCCAGATGTTAACCAATGCACTGGAGTGCTGTGGATTATTGAGATGTTTTTATCAGCTGTTTGGACTCTCATTCTGACGGCACCCATTCACTGCAGAGCATCCATTGCTGAGCAAGTCATACAATGCTACATTTCTCCAAATCTGATGAGAAAACAAACTCATCTCGGATGGCCTGAGGGTGAGCACATTTCCTGTAAAATATCATTTTTTAGTAAACTATTCTTTTAAAGTCCTTCTGTTCATAACACAAAAGTTACAGCACAGCTCTCACACTAGCTGCATTTTCTACTCACAAGAAGAAAGAAAAAAAAAGCATTCACGCATCAATTGAAAGTGACAACGACAATATTATTGCACAAGCACGTTTTATGCTTTATTAGCAGGTCCTCCCTAAAAATCAACACGATCAAATGTTGTTGAGGTTCAGCTGGGCTCATGCCAACCTTTCGTTTTGAAACCTTAGGTTTTTCAGACCGTTAAGATTAGGCTGAACAGGTAAATTCTGAAAACATGCTCTAGTTTAATAAGAGCTTATAGAGAAGTTACACGCTGAAACATAAACCCGATTAAAACCACATCTGGAAAGAAATCTCATTTCACAGGAACTGGGGTATTAGGATAGCAGTGCCACAGAAGGACATGATTGTGTTATGTCAAAATGAAAATAAGAAAGAGGAAATGAATTACTGACATGAAGTATTACTATTAAAAACTGGCCAAGATATATAAGGTATGTAGAAAAAATATTTTTTGGTTTTGTTTTGTTTTTTATGTGGCTGGAAATGTGACCTAATGATGTCAGACAACTCAATAAGTCAGAATTATGCAACCTTCCAAAAAAAAAAAAAAAAAAAAATTATCAAGGAAATAAATAAATGAAAACATATACAGTGGCAGACATCTGGCACCTGAGTGACAAACACATTTTTGTTCCTTTGTAAGTTCATAAACAAAATGTCGTTCATCTTAGAATTTACATATGTGTGACAGAAATCATAAACTTGAATAATATAATGGGGCGTTTACACAACACGGTTTTCAACCAAAATAAAACGTTTTCAAACAGTACCGTTATCGTCTCTATAGTCAATGATACATGCAACTGTTATAATTCTGATAAAAATAAGGATAAAATAATTTGTAATAAGAATATTCAAGTGATCATCTCTGATTCATTTCAAAGGGGACATTTGTTGGCATTGCAAGTTTTTTTGTCCCACGTCTCAGAGCCTATTATGAATGCTGATCTGGCATACAGAATAAACCGCTTACATCACTGTAACATTATTTTAACGGCTCCCATTGAGTCAGACAGTTTATTTGAAATAGTTTGATAGAAGATTAAAGCTTCCTTTGAGCACCTGTTCTCTGAAGAACATTCCCAGTGAGAGCTCTGAAACCTGAGCAGATCTTGGCCTTTGTTTTCCTTTGTTTGTAATGTCCTTGCTTATTAGTTCTTTCCAGTGAAATTCCCACACAGTGTTAATGGATACATCCATTTAATGCGGGTTTGTTTACGCAACCCTCCATTGCTTTGCTCCATTATTTCCTTAGAACTTGAGACAAGCGTTCCCGTTTTTTCACATCAGTTTGCTTTGGGGCTATATCTGATATTGCGGGAATGGCTGAGAGTGCTAAATATCAATACTCGGCTTACTGGTCCACTGTGGTCTTGAAACGCGTTTGCCATTGTGCTGTGACAGCTGTTCATGTTGCCTTCAAAATGGCAACCTAGAGCCATCCACCTGCAGCTTGGAGTGACGTGCACTTAATCTGACCTCAATTAACACCATCAGCTGTGTCACGTAGATAACTGACTTTGATCAGGGATCTTGTCAGAATGAGGCTAGTCTAATCAGTTTATCTTATGCTCTTTGACCTACCACAACCTCCTTTAAAGTGTGATCACGACCAAGCTATTTAGTGAAAGCAAGAGATCTGAAAATGTAAAGCTATATGATGCTAATTGTAGAACAGTTTAGGTGTAATAGCATAAGATCTGATACAAAGATAACGACTATCAGATTAATTTTAAAAGTAATGAATTACAATATAGCGTTACTCCCTAAAAAGTAACTAAATGCATTACTTAGTTACCTTTATGAAAGTAATGCATTACATTATTGTGTTACTCCCAACAAATGTAACTAAGTGCATTACTTAGTTACTTTTCTTTGAAAGTAATGCATTACAATATAGCGTTACTCCCTAAAAATTAACTAATTGGATTACATAGATACTTTTATGAAAGTAATGCATTACATAATTGTGTTACTCCTTGCAAATGTAACTAATTGCATTACTTAGTTACTTTTTATAGAAAAACTAATGCATTACTATATTGTGTTACCTTTTAATGGAAAGTAATGCATTAAAATATTGTGTTATTCCCTAAAAAGTAACTAATTTCATTACTTAGTTTTTATGGAAAGCAGTGTATTACAATATTGCATTACTTACTACAGAGTAACTAACTGCATTACTTTCTTTTTATTGAAAGTAATGCATTACAGTATTGCGTTACTCCCTAAAAAGTAACTAACTGCATTATTTACTTTTATAGGAAGCAATGTGTTACATTACTTTTGCATTATTGTTGTTATTTGGGATGGACTTTTCACGTAAAAAGTTCTATTTTTTGCGAATGTAAAAGTGCTTTCATATTAAAAGTAAAATGAGTAAAGAGTACAGTTCAAACAAACCTTTCAGCTGTGCTGCCATTCTGGATTGTGAAAGAATAGGACTCAAGAGCAGAAAGTTCAACAGTAATGTATTTCTTTACTAGTTACTGGAACTTTTACTTTTTTATATATTTTTAATACATTTTTAAATGTATTTATTTAGCCAAATTGTACCACTGAATGTAACCACTCAAGTCATTTAACACTTTGTTTAGTAAATGATCCATGTTAAGAGTCCTGAAACATCAAAAACCTTAAAACTCCCCTTAATAATGCCAGATAAAAGGAATAGTTAACTAAAAATGCAAATTTACAGAAAATGTCTCACCCTCAGGCCATCCA
This sequence comes from Carassius carassius, assembly GCF_963082965.1. Lineage (NCBI taxonomy): Eukaryota > Metazoa > Chordata > Actinopteri > Cypriniformes > Cyprinidae > Carassius > Carassius carassius. The sequence goes on from NC_081770.1 coordinate 31,348,293, forward strand.
AGATGGAGATTAGTTTGTTTTTTCTTCAGATTTGGAGAAATATATAATTACGTCACTAGCTCACCAATGGATCCTCTGCAGTGAGTGGGTGCCGTCAGTATCCAGACATTTGATAAAAACACCACAATAATCCACAAGTAATCCACACCTCTCCAGTCATCCAATTAACATCTTGTGAAGCCGAAAGGTGTATGTTTGTAAGAAACAAATCAATCAAGATGAAAGCAATACTGCAGTACTGTATTTTCATATAATGACGACTCAAGCCCATCCAGTTTCATCAGTAGTTATTCAGTTGGTTTGACAGTTTGTATGTAGCACATTTATATAGAATATGATTGCAATATGATCATCTTTTATAAAGAAATCTCTAACTGAAAGGATTGTGTTGTTGCAAAGTCGTTAACTTAATAACTGAACAAAGAATGTGTAATGCATGTAAGTTTTTGAAAAACATAAAAGAGCAAAAACTCTTCCCAAGACAATAATAAGTATTAGATGTGAGAGGGCTATTGAGTGAATGGCTTTGCGTACACAGACAATTTATCCACAATAAAGATGATCCTGCTTTAGAACCGCCCATGGGTTTTGTTCTTTGAAATACTGACACACATCTCAACACTATCCTGTCTGGACGTATCAGTGTGATTGTATACGTGTGAATAGATTCTGGATTATGTCGATGGGTTGTGCCATTACGCACACAGTCATTAATTTAAAACATTAAGATGTCACGAAATATTACAAAATAATTATGTAAAAACAAGTCTCCTGTTTATCCGTTGTGACTTGTATAATTGGAGCCTTGATCCTTTATGAAGGACCGAACCGTCATTTCAGTTTTGACAAACACTGGCTCTGTTCCAAAATCTATTGAGCTCCCTCAGTAGACATCAATTTTAGTGGACTCCAAAATGGAAATCTATTCCTAATTCAAGGAGCATAATCATGTTGTCTACTAAAATACCTTCTTTCGAGAAATTCAAAGGCAGCCTCTCATCTGTCCCTAGCAGAGAAGACAATTCCAGAATGCATTGCGCCAAACTCAAAATCTATTCAAGATGGTGAACAAAGTAAGGAGAATTTAAAAAAATATATATTTAGTTCTGAAATTGCTAATTGCTAATCTAATTATAAAGGACTATTAGTTGTGTGTATTTTTTGTACTTAAGAGTGTTGTATTGTTAGCTTTGAAACATGCTAACCTATTGAAACAACACTGAGTTGATGACTATACAGCAAGGTAGAACACTTCATTTTTGGAAGGGCCACCTTTTTAGATATCTTTTAAACTGTTTTATTGCTTTGAATGGTATTTTTATAAATGTGACCCATTTAGACATTGTTGCAATAAGTATTTACATAAGACGCAAAGCACCGTATTGGAAGTATTGGCATCAATAGGGCTTAAATGTTCCAGTCCAGCACTTCCCGTACTGCTTTATAATGTTGACTTCAAAGCACTCTGAATGGGGGAAGGAAATGAAAAGATTTTACAGTCAGACGCTGCATATCATGTTGCATGAGAGTGTTATGACCCTTTTGGCAGCGATTTTCTTATTGGTTTTGTCTTATCTCTTTGATTAGCTGCTACTAGCATAGGCCCTGCTTTGACCACATGTGGATAACTAGTCCTTTACCTCACAAATGGGGTGACTTGGACATTGTGTTCCATTCAGAAGAGATCATGGGTCATTCACACTTCATGAACTTTGCACACAAGAGTGTTGCAAAAGGTATTAAGTTTAAAAGTTTTTCCTTAATACTTAAAGCATAAAGTTTACCCAAAATTGAAAGTTGGCATAATTTGTTCAACTTTACATTGTTCCAAAATAGTATGAGTTCCTTTCTTCGACAGAACACAAAAAGGATTTTGAGAAATGTTTTTTGTTTGTCGCCAATGTCAAATGTCTCCAATGTTGATTGGTTCCCAATATTCTTCAGAATAGTGATTGGCTGTTAATAATCCATTTGTTCATTGCATCCTGGGAGGTAAAGTAAAGTACTCATAAAATATCTATCACTTTAATATAATGACCAATTTGCATTCATGCAAATGCCTTTTAAAAATACAACATTTAACGGCACTCAAATGAATGAAATGACTTGAATAAATATTAGGGTATCAATTTAATTTAGGGACCGACTCTCATTGCTAACTAGTTGCTTATTAGCATGCATATTATCAACATATTGGCTGTTTATTAGTTCTTATAAAGCTCATATTCTGCATGACCATATTACATATCCATAATTCTACCAAATACCTAAATTTACCAAATGCCTTACAAACTATTAATAAGCAGTAATTATGAGTTTATTGAGGCAAAAGTTGTAGTTAACAGTAAGTTAATAGAGAGAATTGTACCTTAAATTAAAAGCATAATTTTGCTTTTATAATGAAAATCAGTAAGATATGCTTTAAATAAAAAAAAAAAAAAATTATATATTAAAGAATTTTGTTACATTTTTAACTGGAACAGCTTAAACAAATTATGTTGTTTACTCATTAACGCGATAAACGGCATTAAGAAAAAAAAAAAAGAGTTTCCGCCAAAATCAGTATTCTATCTGGTCGGTATTGAAAAGTACATTTTTAATTTTACAAAAAATTTGATAGTCGCAAAGATATTAGGTCATGTTTTCTCCCTTTTTTGGCAGTCTACCTTTTTTGCAGAATGCGATATATCCCCTCAACCAATCACAGCGCACCATTCAACGCACTGTATACGGTAACGACCAACCACAATGCATGATTCCACGCACTCTAGACAGTAAAGGCGGCGCTCTGAATACACCTGGCATCCTAATTTCCTCATCTACTTTGTGAACAACAAACAAGGGCTGCAGCATTAATTGCATGTGATTGTCATGCACATCTCATCAGTAAAGCCGGTTCTGTGATTAATAGTACCAGTAAATCACCATCACGTGCTTTCAGATAGAAATTATTCAGATGCATTTAATACACAGAGCCAGGGCCGTAGCTGGAGTTTGCGGGGCAGGTTGTATCAGTGGGCCCTGTTTGAAATTGTTTAATTTGTATGTTTGTTCTATTACTTTATAAAAAAAAAAATAACTTTCATATTGATTCAATGGATTTATTGAATTTGAGGACCTTTTTTGAGAAGAAAAAAAGCATCATGGATTTATTGCATTTTTGGAAAAAAATAACATTTGATAATAAATCTTTTAAAATCAAAACCTGGATTTTAATTTTTAATGTTATTATAGTCTAAATATGCTATGTGAAATTTCGAAACAGAAAATAGTGGTTTTCATCTGGCCATTTTCTTGGTAAAGAAAACACATTTTTACTCAAATTAATCAAAATGGATTATATGCCTTAGGCTGGCCACAATAAAAGGCCAGAATAAAATGTGCAGCTTTATCACACAGCACAATGCCACAGATGTCGTAAGTTTTGAGGGAGTGTGCAATTGGCATGCTGACTGCAGGAAATGTCCACCAGAGCTGTTGTCTGTGAATTGAATGTTCATTTCTCTACTATAAGCCGTCTCTAAAGGTGTTTCAGAGAATTTGGCAGTACATGTAAACTGCCTCACAACCACAGACCACGTTTAACCACACCAGCCCAGGACCTCCACATCCAGCTTTTTCACCTCCTAGTTCATCTGAGACCAGCCACCAGGACAGGTGCTGCAACAATCGGTTTGCATAACCAAAGAATTTCTGCACAAATTATCAGAAACCATCTCAGGGAAGCTCTTCTGCATGCTCGTCGTCCTCATCTGAGTCTCAACCTGACTGCAGTTCATCATCCTAACCGACTTGAGTGGGCAAATGCTCACATTTGATGGCGTCTGGCACTTTGGAGAGGTGTTCTCTTCAACAATGAATCCCAGTTTTCACTGTACAGGGCAGATGGCTGACAGTGTGTATGGCGGCGTGTGGGTGAGCGGTTTGCTGATGTCAACGTTGTGGATCGAGTGGCCCATGGTGGTGGTGGGGTTATGGTATGGGCAGGAGTATGTTATGGACAACGAACACAGGTGCATTTTATTGATGGCATTTTGAATAAACAGAGATACCATGACGAGATCCTGAGGCCCACTATTGTGCCATTCATGCACGAACATCACCTCATGTTGCAGCATGATAATGCATGGCCCCATGTTGCAAGGATCTGTACACAATTCCTGGAAGCTGAAAACATCCCAGTTTTTGCATGGCCAGCATACTCACCGGATATGTCACCCATTTGTTTGGGATGCTCTGGATCGGCGTATACGACAGTGTGTTCCAGTTCCAGCCAATATCCACCAACTTCACACAGCCATTGAAGAGGAGTGCAGGCCACAATGACCAACCTGATCAAGTGATCTGCAAAGGAGATGGGTTGCACTGCGTGAGGCAAATGGTGGTCACAACAAATACTGACTCTCTCACATTCACTATATATATATATAAAGAGAGAGAGAGATATAAATATTTTCTGTAAATTAGTAAATGAGTTTTAGTAAAAGTTTGCAAGAACTATATTATTATAACTATATTATTATAAATATGTTGTTGCATTATTTATATTGAGTCAAGTAATACACCTGCCAGTTAGGGTGATAGTTTAGTGTAGCAGAAAATAAATTTACAGTATATGTTTAAATATGAAAGAAAAGAACATTATAAATAATATATTTCTTACCCTCCCCCCTTTTTTAATAGCAAAGATGTACAAAGTTGCCCATTCGAGAGGGTTTGCTCCTTGTAATAGGACTTTTGAAGTAGCGTTTAGCATTTCTGTTTGAAATGACAATGCTGAATAGCTGTTATTATTGCTGTATTTCCGATGATATTATGCTATTTTCAATGCACTCAGAATCTCATAAGTTATAGGAAACCAACATATTTATTTGATTACATTGCTCTACTTTATAATGGGGATAATAAATCCATCATAGACTGTCCTATTAAACTCTCTCAGTCACAATGATGTTTCCTGTTTGTAAGCAAAGCACAAAACGACCTCAATCAAATGCATACACGTAAGCAAGTGGCTTCAGAGACTTGAAAATCACAGGCTGATTTGTCTTTGGTGTCTCATTAAGACTGCATGAAACCTGGTCAAAACAGGCAGCAAAGGGAGAGAAAATAACATTAGCCTTTAGCAGTGGGGAAAAAGTACAACATTGTGCAGACCCCAAGCATGCAGAAGCTCTCCACTTTCCACCGGACCACCTAAAAAGTTGCGTCAATAAACGCAGCATGTACAGAGGGGGAAAAACTCTCACAGGTTTTCTCAAACAGCACACACCCAAGCCTAACTCCCACAACATGACTATCACGCTTGGCGTTTTAACACAAACACAACCTTATTCAAAGGTGTGACCTTTATCTTTATGATGTAAGTACTTGTATTCTGAGTCACTGAACTCGCAGGCCTTTTTTACATGAATGAATCCCCCCATAGACAGTTAAATCGTACAATATTTAGCGCGATAGTTGTGAGCACGATAGCGTCAACCTCATTGCTGTAGTTCTTTTCTTAGAACAGAAGAGGTCTGTGTTTACACTGCACAGATGGGTAATCTAGCAGAACTCTGTGCTCTCACAATGAGCCCTCCAAAACTAACATTATGAAACGAACGGCACAAATTACTACCAAAATAGTGAACTACTTCAAAATAAACCCAGCTGATTTCAACTTTCATTTAAATATTAGCCCATTTTTCCACCTTTTCTCCTCTTTACTACATGAGGAATAAGTTGTAAACATTTGGAAAGGCCTGTGTTTTTCTTTTCAAGAAATGTCTGGGTTAACATTTCCTTTCCTCTTAAGATCAAAGGCTGTAGTGAGTGAATGCTGAGCGCTCATTGGCTTTAAATACACGGATTAAAGGTATGCAAACCTGGGTAACCCAAGCATTGTCTTTCCTGAGAGTCACTTACTCTGATTTTGTCAACTCTTTGTTGTTAATTTTATCTTAACAACACTAAATCCTAATAATTGTAAGTCCAAAAATCAGCAGGCCACAAATTTATACAGGTGTGATAGAGAGGCACCAAATAAATGTTTCAGATTTAACAGAAGTTAAAATCGGGCAGTATTTGTCAAAAAAAGTTTTCTTAAATGCAATTAAAAATATATTTATGTAAATGTTTTCTCCCAACGTATCTGTAGACAATTTTTTATATATTTTTGAAAATAGATTTTAAATATAGATTAGAATTTATATATATATATATATATATATATACTTTTTGACTTTTGAAAGGTATACCACAGGGGTCGGTCCTTGGACCACTTTTATTTATTTTAGATATTAATAATCTTGGTATAATATCACACATTCAATTTTTCATTGATATGTCAACAACGTGGTGATTTACTTATCTGCATAAATACTGAATTAGACTTTGAGACATCTTCATTAACCACATTTTGTCAAACTTTTGCACACAAAAATGTCCATTGTTATTGGTGTAGCAATGGACAAAGCAAACCCTTAAATTGAGGTCTCTTTCAAACCATGCAGCATTTTTTTTAAACCAACACTGAATTTGCATTTCCATCTTGAATCCGATGTGAAATATCAGTTTGCAAGGTTTCCTATTGAAAGATTGGATTTCACCCACCAAATTTGGCCAAGCAACAGTGAATGTGATATTTATTGCTATTTTGTAAAATTTTGGTAAAATCCAGTCATTATAATACGAAACATTTGTCCCAGATTTTTAACTGGGCTTTTCCACACAAATTTGCCACATTGATTTACAGAAAGCTGCTTGATTTTAAAATGCTTCACATATCAGTATAATATTGACAATTGACGTTTTTGTCTTTTATATGACTGCATTTTTTTTTAGTATACATAGTGGTAAGTAAAGATTAGAAAATCTTAATTTGATAAGTAGTGATGAATTTGATTAATGTTAGCTTCAGTAATGTACTGTATACATTTTTCATGATTAAGACGAAACTTGGTAAAGCAATGACTGTCATAAAGCTATCATTTCTAATCGGGTACTGAATATTGTGCTCAGGGATTTTGCCAATGGAATTGCCTAAAAATTAGGGGAAATATTGAAATTATCAGCATTATTCCAAAAAAGAATCCCAATAGCACCTTTAAGCATTTCTGCTTCATCCCACACAATAATTTACTTAAAGTAAATCACTCCGAACACTTGCCTTCTCATGACTTAGGCTTTGACATTTTTTTTATTTTTCCCTTAAAAAAATGATTTTGACTCCTATTTTTAGAGGCACCTCATTAATGTTAGATTGAGACCAAATTCTGCCATCTTTTAAACCAAACCAAGTGAATGACAAATGAAACATGGGTTTAGAGGGAGGAATGTAATATAGCTGTCTGCCTGTTTTCGCTAATGAGCTTTGCCTGTTTCCTTTATGTTGCTCAGTTACAGACTAACACGAGCACCAGCAGCATATTCCAGAACTGTGGAATTCATTTTTGTCTTGGTTAGTCTACAAAACTGACAAAAAGTGCAGTCCTTTGCGGAAAATCTGTAGTGACAGATGCGGCATCTTGCTATTGCATTAATCTGAATGAACATTTGTAATATTAAAACCATCATCCCACCACTTGACATTGACCCAATTAATCAAATTTTCAGGCATCAGAAAACTCAAAATATCTCATTAAAATTAGCTAAACCTCCTAAATAGAACAACATAAGCCCATTTTCCCATGACATTTTAAATACAAAAATAGAAAAACTGGCTTTTTCCATTCATATAAAGTGGGTGGTGACCTTCATATGGACGGAGACCACAAATTTTGCCTAAATCTAGGTGGCCCTGTCTAAATGGATAAGATCGATGTTGAGTCCTAGCAAAGATTTGGAGGGAGACTGTGTTGATATCCCTCTTGGGTCCATCATCACCCTTAATGATGGGAGGTCTCTGGCTTGTCCTGGTAACTTTACAGCAATTGCCCGCTGTATGGCTCCCGCCTCTGTTATGGTTACTGCCGGAATAAAGCAAAGTGGTAAAATCATTACAGCTGTCCTGATGAAGTGCTCATTGTGACCCTATTCAATGACATCCCAGGTGTTCAATTGGGCCTCGTAGAAGCTTCATTTTGCAGTGATTTGGTTTGATGAAGATATGTGGTAAAGTAAATGTATCAGTAGGGGGTGAGCGGTCATCAACACATGGGATAAAATGTAGTTTTTAAAGCTGAAAGGTCAGTTAAAATAAAATAAAAAATTTAAATAAATAAATAATAAACAGTAGTACAAACCAAAAAATATAGCATTTAAAAAATATTTTGTAAATTACAAAATCTGCCAAGAAAAGGTCTTAGTTTTAGTTCACATTATAATGAAATAAATGATATTTTGCAATATGATTAAAATTAATGTGTATTAGTGATCTATAATAATATACATTAAATGTATACATATTGGCAGGACCATTGGTTTGTCTCTTTCTTTCTTTCTCATGAATCATGACTTTCATAATAATAAAATAGCTGTTGTAGTAATAATAATAATAATAAAATATTCATACATTACTGTTGAATTAGATTCATTTAATGCTGATTTAACTATAATAATTGTAATTTTACATAAAGCGTTATGTAAAACACCAAAAATTTAACAATTTCTTAAACTGAAAGAAGTAACAGTTGAACAGTATTTTAACATATCAATAAATACTGTAACAAACATACTGCTCATTGTTAGTTAATTTTAATTATGAACTATTGTTAACTAATAGAAAGTGTAAAAGTTTTACCAAATGACAGAAAAAGTACTTTTGGTTGTTGGGTGCTAATAGGTAGTGTCTGATTAGTTCTGTTTACCATCTCTTGTCATCGATTCACTGTTCTCCAGCTCTTTGTAGTTGGCTGAGGTAGTGGCAACCCCCCATGGCAGGACACTGACATCAGTCTGTCTGGGGGGGCGCTGACTCATTCTGACATCATGCTGCTTTCACATCCGCCTGATGGCAACCATATCGCTGCTTCCACCTGATTGCTTTCTTCTCCTGCTCGGGCTCCATCTGTCAGCAATCATCTGCTTCACAGCCCAACTTGGCCTTTTGTTCACCAATTGGCCCCACATGCCAGCAATCTTCCGATCAGCATCCACACATCAAGTCCATCTCTGTTTGTTTCCCGCGATGCTAATCACCTGTTTACATGTGTCCAAGCTCCACGTCCATGACACGCTGTCCCTGCCTAGCCAAACTTTAAAAGAGCAAACACTGAACTTCACTCATATAAGGCCTGAAAGATACTCTGCGCAAGTATGTAGAGAAAACAATTCAGTTCAAATGCACATGTATAAGAAACTAAACTATTTAAGTTAATACTAAAGTGGTGATTTCGTATGAATTTGTACCATGTGATAAGTATGAAAACATTAGATTTTTAGAAAAACTAAAGCATGAAGGACAAACCTTAACCTAACCATCATTTGTGTGTGAACAGATTGTATAAAATAATATGAATGAGATCGTATAAAAATCACTGATTTGCCAAAAAGTTACATAGTTACAAATTTTATGTAGGAATGGGCTATTTCGAAACACTGCTTCTTGAAACTTCGAAACATTTACAAATATTTAGTTTTAAGTTAGTGATTCAGAGCTCACGGATGCGGTTTCCACCACTGAATTAAAAAGGAAAAGTTGTATTTGTAACTTCTTATCTTTTTTCCCCTCACAATTGTGAGTTCACATCTTGCATTTTTTTTCTCAGGAGTGTGAGATATAAACTTGCAATTTGCAAAAAATGAAGTCAGAATTGTGAAATGCAATCTTGTAATTCCTCATGACTACTTTCAGGTCAACTATTGTGATGAAAGAGCAATAATTTGATGTGAATCCTTCTAAGGACGTTTTTGAGACATTTATTGCTAGTAATCTGTGTTATAGCACATTTATAACATATTGGTAACATATTTATAATACCCTGTCTGACTTTCCTTTTTTTTTTTTGTGATTTACTGTTTTCTACATAAAATCATCCATGCCAGTTTCAGAGGTCCAGTCAATAACTTCTAATAAAACATATGTTTAACCAACTGTACTAAGTTGTTCATTTTCCCACATCTTATAACAATAAATATTTTTTTCTTTACTCGTAAGAACAGAACAGTCGCCACAATGCCAAACAAGTAAAGCCTGAAATAATGAGGAAAGTATATTCATAAATGTTGCATTCCATCTGGGAGTGCTTTAGCAAGAGGACGCATCAACAAGCTTACTTTCCAGCACTGAGCAAAGAAGCAAAACAAAACAAGTGTTTGGGCAGGTCTCCAGGATAACTGGGAAACACCATCATAAACAGCTGCCCTTGAGAAACTCCAATGGAAAATCACACAAAACTTGCGGAGGACTCCCCTTAAATGTGAAGCTGCTTGTTGTGCCAGATCATTGTTAAAACCATGACCAGAAACCTACTCTTTTTACAGGTACAATGGTTTTAATTTGTAAGATAAACTGTACCCTGAAAGAAACATGCTATGAGGACGTAATTAAGCTTTATTCTGTAACAAAAGGCTGTATGACAGATTCAATTCAAATAATTTGGTCAATTAATTTTAATAGCCATCACTGAATCTCTGAACAGGGGCATCTGGCACAGTAGAGCTACACTGCTATGCATTCGACTTTATCACGTGCAAATATCTGTAAATTTAGTTACTGCGGTTAACAGCTAATAATGCATGCAAATCTAAAACTTTTGCTCAAAACATGTCAAATTATTCTCAAAAATGTACAATAAGCCACTTAATGACTCACAGTTGTAACCATTTTGTAGTTAGGGTTGCTGTGTAAGTAGTACTTAAAGACTAATTGAAAGTACAACATCAAAACATGGTCATTTTATTTTTTGTTAGTATTGACTGAACTTGCGACCATATTTAGATAACGATGCCAGGTCAGGATGCATACAAACTGAGCAAGGTTTTTGCCACAAGCATATACAAATAGAAACGGTGGAACTACGACGTCACTTTGTAGTCAAAAACCCGGAAGCGAGTTAACATTTTAGCACTTCTGGTTCTATCGTTCCAGAGACAATGGGTTTTTTTAATTGGTATTTGGTTAAATCCCCTAATATAAGGTAAGTGATTCACACAAGATCAAAAAAGTTTAGGTTTTATTCTACGACATAAAATACACCAGTTACAGAACACTAGTGATTTTTTTTTTTTTACTGTTACGTTTCTTAAAAAAGTTGCTAAATGGCACTGTTGGAGACATTAAATGTTATCTCGCCGAATAGTTAATCAATTTACAATATTTTACAACTGTAGTATAATTTATAGTACAATTAATTGTAGAATAACCAATTAATGGTTTCCTGCATTTTACATTGTTGTTACACAATGTGTTTTTTTCTTTTTTTTCTTTTTTTTTTGCTTTGACCCGAAATGCAACCACAAGTCTTCGAATGAAAGATGCTTGTTTTATCGCTTTTGTACTGATATGAAGATTCTGGGCTCGTACCATAAGGTAAACTCATATTACGATTATTCCATGGAATTACCACATTTACCGTCTTAGTCATGGTGAAAGTGAAACTTTAACGATGCATAGTGCTTAAAGCCACTTTAAAATACAATTTTTATGGCCACATAAAGCTGTTAGAAAGCATATAGTTTGAGGATTTTCTAGACAAAAAGATAACATTTTGTGTACCCACCCTACCAAAACGATAGCTGAAATGTGGTACTTTATTCCCTGAAATAAGTTTAATCTTACCATATGCAAAATCTCACTCACTCTGCTGTTATTTAATAGATCACATGCACAAATAATACAAACACAAGAATAGAAAAGCCAAGTCTCCTTCACGTTCATCCCGTCGGCCCTTTAAACGATCGCAGGAAACAGTATTGGCAGAGGAGGTAGTGGCATCGTTCAAGTTAACAATGATAGTGAGCTTCCCAAGGGTTTGAGCCTAAGAAAGTGACTGAGCGAGGACAAAACGGAAACACAACTATCACGAAGTAACACACTGAGACAGTGTTTTCAAGAGTTGGGGAAAGTTACTTTTAAATGTATTGCATTACAATATTGCATTACTCACTAGTAATTGCACTACTTAGTTACTTTTTATGGAAAGTAATGTGTTACGGTACTTTAGCATTTTTTTTTCTCATCTGGGGTTGCTTGTTTGTTTTTAATATAAAAACAATTATTTATATGTAACTGTTACCTATTTGCAACTTATTTGTAAAAGTTACAGAGATATTCTTCTTGTAAATTAAAAATTAACACGTAGTTACTTGAAAAAGTAATCTGATTACTTACTTAACTTGCGTTATGTATAATGCGTTGCACTCAACACTGTTTTTTTTTTTTTTTTTACTCTCGGTGTGAGATGTTTCCTGTATGGATTCTTTGCCAAGTGACCCAGATATCATTTGGCACAAATATCACTTCTTTTTAGCTTCTGAAGCAGCGATAGCTTCAGGGCCCTCAGAGACACTGCAAAAGCGTCACAGAAACAGCTTCTCAACATTTGTCAAAAACGTATATGTGACAGATTGACTGATTGCCAATGGTGACAAAGCATTAAAGGGACAGCTCAGCCAAAAATAAAATGATGTTATCATTAACTAACCTTTATCCCATTTCAAATCCATAAGACTTTGGATATCATCGTAACACTCAAGAGATTTCTCTCCATCCAAGGCCATTCATTTGTAAACACACATTGTGTGTTAATTATTTTCTGTTTTAGCAGATCTATGAAATGAAACATCCTCCTTTGATGTTGAATTACTAATGCATTAACCACATTTACAAATTGTCATTGTTCTTTCCTTCACCTCTCATGTTGAATCACACATGGCAGACAGTAAAAAGAGCCATGTTTAACCACGTTTGCATTACAAAACAAGACAGAAATATAATAGCTTGCACGTGTTCTAGGTCATTGTCCTCTTGCACTTTGTTTATTGGTTGTTTGGGGTTTTCCTAAAATGTTCATTTTGCCAAGCAACCCTCTTTTTCCATGTATAATAATGTTTTTGACATATTTTATAGTTGCCTTTTATAACTTAAGGATTTATCTTCTCCTATCAAAACTGAATAGGTCCAGTATAATTTCTGTGGAGTTTTCCAAAGGTTACCACCAGTCAGTTACTGACCTCAGATTTACAACGTACACACTGAATATGATTCCTCAATCAGAGTCATCTTTAAGTGCTACTTATTTAATGTCGGGTGATAAAGATTTAATCATGACCTTGATTGACCTTTAGACTTTGGGACAAAGTCATTCAAGGTCATGATTAACTCTTTAGAAAATTTTGTTTTTTAAAAAAATTGATCTTCAAAATCACCCTAAATCTTATAGAGACCACTTATGACCATACAATCCTAAATGGATACAATCAAGTTCCCTTGATTCTCATTAATTACCTTATTTCACTGAGAAATAGCAAAGTGAAAACCCACATTTGTGCACAATTAAAATCCAAAATGAGAGTCCAGCAATACTGGGCAACTAGGAAAGAATGCTATGTTAAATATTAATCACTGTTCTGTGCTTCTCCACTCCCTGTGTTTTCCACCAAAAAAAGGTTAAATAAATGAATAAATAAACAATTAATAGACTTCATAATAAGACCATGCATTTAAGAGCCAACATTTTGGACGCAGGGGATATTTCCACAAGTGTTTTTCATAAAATTGCTCCTTGCAGTACATTTGGGGGGTCTCGGTTTCACAGGATCGGTAGGACAGAAAGCAATAAAAACCTAGGGTACCCCTTAAATAGCATGAGAGGAGACTGTCATATGCTTTAAATCAGCGGCTCGCAACCCCAAAAATGGCACACAGGTCTTTTATTTTTATTTTTTTGATGATCATAATTAATAAAAGTTAATAAATTCCGTCACCGTTTCAGGTTGCTGCTTCACGTCAATCAAAACTCTGACACCTGGAGCAAAACCGCTGGTTTAAATTTCCCCAAAATCAGGTGTCGATTAAGACGAGTATATTCATGACATCATACTCCAGGAATCCATTTTCAAATCCCACGTTCTCGAGAAACACAAGAACATTACGATGACAAGAAACGTATTGTGCAAAACTTGCGAGAACCATCTAGATATGACATACGTAATCTGAAGAAGGTGGCACGACAGGGCGCCTACCTGGGCTTTAAGTGAAGGCAGATTGTAAGCTGACGAAAGCCCGTACAGAGGGGGTATGGAACAAATTACAAGGCCTGGTAATGCATGAAGATCTAGAAGATAGTCAGAGGCTTGGATCAAACAGCCACCTAACGAGCTGAGTGTGATGGACAAAGCGACCTGCTCCTGGCTCTGGCGTTCTCCGTGTTCATGCTAAAACGTGCTTTTCTCTCCCGAACGGTGAAAGTGAATTTGAATGATTCACTCATTCACGCTCTCGGTGAGCAATGGAAACTCTTGAATCGGTGCTAATTTTCCTATCAGCGTTAATTTCGGGCTCATGCGCCTTCATTTGATGTTTTCGGGGGTAAGTGGCTCAACATGTCGTCCTATGGGCCGGACTCTGAAGTCACATCCTCAGATGAATGAAAAACAGCCTTATGTTTTTTCTCCTTGGCATTTTTTCTTTCTCGCCGGGGGAAATGTGCATTGATATCCTGATGCAAAGGAAAAGACTATTCATGTTGCCATACGGAAATGAAATAGGGTGGCACTGGCCAAAAATGGCTCGACTTTGGTGGATTTGTAATTTTTATTTTGTTTTTGTTTTTTTACTGGACACATTTGAAGTAGGGTACAATGGTAAAAGCTCCATTAAAGAATTTTAGTTTTGTCTTATTTTGTTTTGTTTTGTTTTGTTTGGTTTCATTTAAATCCCAAAGTATAGGATGATCCAAATACATATCTACTGAAATCATTTAGATTTATAAAATATGTTTTTGTATTTGTGTACATATACTAGAGTTTTCTTGGAGGTTTGTGAAAAAACTGCAGAGAGTATGTGAGTTGATAAAAAGCTAATAATTAATTATATTATAAAAATTTAAATAAGATAGATAGATAGATAGATAGATAGATAGATAGATAGATAGATAGTATTGTATTTAGGATAACATAGCCTCAAAATCAATGTTTATACAGGAAATGAGCTCAATATTAATGCATGCAATGACCTCATGGATCAGGATAGCGACAAACAGCTGTTCAGGAGTGTACTGAAGTGGCATTTTTTACTATTTAAGTGTTTTGGGAGGGGGGAAAAGTCTAAAGTGCCCTTTACCCGGGGGGCCCTGTTGCATCTCACCTACTTGTGAGTCTGTTTTCCATTGACTTGCCTAATTCTTGCTACATTGGGAAAAAAATTAAAATAAAATTCTCATTAAACTATTTTGTCTACACTTATATGTATATCCTTAATTGTTTTTGTAATGTGATTTATTACTAGTATTAGCATTTATTATTATTATTATTATTAATACAAAAGTAAGATTAAACCAACTGAGATTCTATATCATTTTTCCAAGTTTTTTTCTGCACGGTGTTCTGTTGATTATGCCTGCTTTGGTGCAGGCAAAGTGTTTCTGGTAGAGCCACTGGAACGGCTCTGAAACAGCTGAAGTGTTCAGACACCTGGACACTGTCACAGCGCCAGGGTTCTGGCTGATTGAAAGTGGCAAATAAACACTATAACCAGAAGCATACCTCATGCTATGAGACAGATGCTATTACAGCCAGTTCTTGATATCCAAAACCATAGTTTCCAGTGTAATATTTAGTAAAGATGAAACGTCCTGACAATATGTTCAAAGAAGCTCAAGGCACTGCAAATACGTGTCTTAAAACTGATGTGAAAAATACTAATGTCATGGAACGATCTGTTTAATTACTTAAGGCGATGGTGAGTAAGAATGTGGTCTAGAACAGTGTTCAGCACTGCAATAATATTAAGCCTATTTATAGATACAGAAGGGAAATGAGGCCTTTTATCATGACTATTTATAGTCTAAATCATAAAGCATTAACACTAAATGAATATAAATATATATATATATATATAAAAGAATAAACCCTACTCACCTTCACATCGCTTCAAACCCAATTAAGTATTATTCTTAACCAAAGAAACCATTTTGAAGATTGTTCTTCTTTTATAAAATAAAAGTGAATAATCGCTGCTGAGCCAAAAGAGTATCATACAAGTAGTCTATACGAGTTGTATAATAGCTTTAAAATACTAAATTATGTGGAAGGCAGATGGGGCCAAAATCTTTACACAGAACTAGTGACATTTGACCGTGTCAACACGCACTGTTTGTCTGAAGCCGATGAAGTTGCTATATTTTTGAATATATTTGCATATGTGACACTTGGTACATTGGTATGTACATATACACAAATCAGACGTTGTGTTTATTCATTAAGGATGCCATAATGGTACACTGGTAATTACACATGGTATGTATATTTGTTAATGAGAAAAGTCTTAATTTACATTGCAATGTTAATTAATTTACTCTAGCACAGTAGATATTAGTAAGGAAATGTCATAAACTAAATAAAAATTACTCTATGGGTATATATAGAATGTAAATCTGCTTTAAAAAAAGTATTAAACACTCAAACATGGTCACAATGTTCGAAATTGTCTGAATGCAGTAAAACTGTGCGTCTTTACTTATATACTAAAGCAATAGTGAAAACTGAGGTGAAAGAGGTGTGCTAATGACTGATGCTTGAGGTTTTGGTCTGAAGCATTCTTGTTCGTGCCCGGCCTCCCAGTCTGAAATCACTGGTTCCAATCCTGCTCAGAGCAAGTGAGGGCCGCATTTGTCCTTTTCCCTCTTTAGAGTGCGATTATTATATCTGAAAATAAACAGCATTGAATATTATAGGTTTGTTGTTCATTTTATCCTCTAACATTATTTACCAAATACATAGTTTACAACAATAATTGGAAGATTTTTTTATTTGATTTTTTTTTTTCCCTTAAGAAACTATACTGTTGGTACTGGCAGATATCATTCTGAATAATCAGCAATTGGTATGAGAAATTCGTCTATCGGCTGAAAAAAATCGTGTTGGTGCATCCCTACTATTGATGATTACAATATTTGTTGCGATTATTATAATTTCCAGATAACATAAAATATTTGACTGCAATACTACACAAATTGCAATAGGCCTATAAACAGTGCTGGGTAGATAACTTACAAACAGTGCTTCATTGGTAAATGAATAATTGCCGGATCCAAAACAGGCGCTGTGACAGACACTGACAACACAAATTCAGTTTTCCCGGAACGTCCAATGATGTCACTGAACAATGATGCTACAATTAATTACAGCATCATTCACCATTTCTGCATGGACCTAATAGGGCACAGGATTTCAAACAATGGGTTAAAAATGGGTTGCCAGGATGATTTAAAGAAAATTTATTTATAAGATACATTACAAAATAACAAAATTTGTTATCAAAAGTTATAGCTTAATATGCGAAACAGATGATCTGTTTTAAAACAGATGCGAGGCGTGGTGCTCCACAAATGTGCATCCTTGCTAAATTTTACAAAAGCACAAATATTCTGTTGTTATTTTGAGTGTGCAAAAATAAAACAGTTTTTTAAAAACTGTGCTTTTGAATTATTTGTTACTCTTATCTGTATGACCAAACATTTTATATTTTATGTTTCAGCTGTTCGATCACGCACGTGAAGTACAAAGCATCTACATTATATATAATTAATATTTTAACAACATTGCAAATGTGGTAACGGATTTGTGCTGAAAATAGTTTTGTGTGAACAACAGACTGCAGTTTAAGCAACGTTCTTACAACATGATGTTTTAGACAGTAATTGTCATAACACTGTGCATTGACACAGATCTTCTAATCACGATGAGTGAGTCGTTTTGTTCATATCCATCTCAAGTCTTTGAAAGCAGAAGCATAATTACCCAAGAGTGAGGGAGGTCTTATTGGAGTACGATAAAATCACCGGGTCTCCATCACTTGATGTCTTCAGCTTGAACTCTTTGCCCATTTACTCAGAGTTGCATATGACAACAAGGAGACATGGCATGGAAGTAATTATGAGTCTTTTGAAAAGCATCAAGCTTACCTTCTCTGACCTTCTGAAGAGTCTTATCAGCGAGGAGATGGCCTGATGAGATATAGTCTTTTATCTTTTCTTTGCTTTCACTCGTAAAATGGACCTACCAGAACTATCCGTTTTATAATATTTGCTGTTTCTTGACTAAACCCAGCAGGCACGCAATGTCATAAGACGTTGATATTTGGTTAAATTTTGGTTGCGATGTCAGGTGACCAAAATTCAATGTCAATTCAATGTTGAATTTCACTGTTAATTTAAAGTCCAATACCTATATCAGCTGACGTTGATATTTGTTGTCTTTCGGTTGAGTAACCAAAATCCAATGTTGAGGCAATGTCAAATTGGCGTCCAATATTGAAATCAACCTGATTTTCATTCTCAACCTGATGTTATATTAACATCCCGTGCCTGCTGGAAATTTGTTATGAATAATCTCATCGTTTGGTCCTTCAAATTCTAAATAAAAACTGAAATAACTTTTCAGTTCAAGTACCTTTCATTTGTATTGATGTATTTAAAACAACAAGTATTTACACCACGTTGAAATCCCAACAAAATAACTATGGGCCTATTATACTTTTACTGTATTGCAATTTAAACTCCAATATGGGTAATTAATTTAAGTAGAATTTTTTTTTTTGTAGTACTGGCCAGTTCCAGTAAACTGGTATAAAATAAATAAATAAATAAATAAATAAATAAAATAAAATAAAATAATAATTTCTACAAAATGTATTCTGAAATATAATTTTCTCATTAAAACAGTAATAATGTGCAGTGCACGTATTGTTTTTCACAAAATTTGTGTGTGTTGAATAATAAAGATGCTCTGGCATATATAAAACCTTACAAACAAGTAAACAAAGTCAGTATCTCTTCAGTCATAGCGTCGCCGACCACAGCAAATTACCCGTGACTTAATAATGGCCAGATGACGGGTATTTAGTGAAGCTCGGCCTCTTTGGACCCGCATGACCCTTCAACAGTGTTAACATTAACAGCACTGCTTTTCAAACCTTACAGCCATAAAAACAAATATGACTTTGGTATGGGGAAGAATTAATTGATGCAATAAAAAAACAGGCATGCAATGTGGAACGATGATGGTTTGTTGGATAGCCTGTTCAAATCCACTTTATTAAACTTTCATTTACCTGATTTACCTTCATGTGTAAATCAAACATATGTGAGCTCATCTTGAAGGGGAAAAGGCTAATTTCATGTGCAGTATAAAAAGTACAATCTAATCTTTGTTTTGCTAGATTACTGTGTAAACTAATATATATACATATATATATATATATATATATATATATATATATATATACATATATATATATATATATATATATATATATATATATATATATATATATATATATATTATAGTGCTAATCACAATTAATTGCATTTGGAATAAATGCTTCTGTTTACATAATATATGTAATATACTGTGTTTATGTAAACAAAAACTTTTATTTTGGATGTGATTAATTTACATGAAGAATTGGATATGGAGACTTTAGTTTATTTTGCATTCATCTTTTTTTTTCTGTTGGGAGAATAGAGGTTTCTGGAGATTAAAAATATAGGTTATATTTACTTTCAGTAAGGTTTGCTTGTCTTTGCTTGAAATCCTAAATTGAACTCAATATGAGTCCTACAACATATAGATGAATATGACTATGGCTTGCATGCTGCGTCACTTGATTCTAAATTTACTGCTTTGTAAGACATCCAGAGCTTCTTTATTGACATCAGTGATGTGAAACGTCATTGGCTCTTGTGTGTCTTATGATTGACTGTGACACTCCAGGTTGAATGCAGTTTTTTTTTATTTAAATTTTTTTTATTGAGATTTGAGAGCAATGGTGAAGATTTTCAGTGACTGGATTGTGGTCTGCTAGTCATATCCATGACATTAATTAGCTATAGATAATGTAGTATATGGGAAACCTTTACACTGCATTTTTCTTTTTTCTTTTTGATTAAATGATCATGACTGCAAATTTCCTTTTATGTTACTTAAGTGAAGTGAAGTGAAGTGACATTCAGCCAAGTATGGTGACCCATACTCTGAATTTGTGCTCTGCATTTAACCCATCCGAAGTGCACACACACACAGCAGTGAACACAAACACACTGTGAACACACACCCGGAGCAGTGGGTAGCCATTTATGCTGCGGCGCCCGGGGAGCAGTTGGGGGTTCAATGCCTTGCTCAAGGGCACCTAAGTCGTGGTATTGAAGGTGGAGAGAGAACTGTACATGCACTCCCCCCACCCACAATTCCTGCCAGCCCGGGACTCGAACCCACAACCTTTCGATTGGGAGTCCGACCCTCTAACCATTAGGCCACGACTTCCCCTTACATTATATGGATGTTCATGGATTATATGGGTTTTTGCGTTGCCTCAAAAATTATGCTCTAAGAAAATTTGCAAAGATTATGCGAATATTATTAAAAACTAGATCATTTTGAACAAACTTTCTATCAATGTTACTGAAAAGATGGTTGCCAGAACGTTAGCCAAATTAAGATATTGTTACACAGTTAGTTGGGAATGAAGGGATTTTTTAAAATAAAGATTCCAAAAATGTATTTTTATAGAGAACAATTTTGGTTTCCAAAGGAAATATATATATTGTGAAGAAAATGACATGACCTCCTTCCACTCTCAAGAAGCATTTGTTCAATGAAATGCTTTTTTGCTCCAAAAAAACAAAGGTTCTTTACTGGCATTGATGGTTCCATAAAGAACCTTCAACATCCATGGAATCTTCCCATAGCACAAATGCTCTTTATAGTGGACAGATGTTCTTTAGATTATTAAACATTATTATTCACTGAACAGTTCTTTGACAAACCCAAGAGTGGTTCTTCTAATGCATCACTGCAAAAACACCCTTCTGGAACCATAGGATGGATTTTAAAGGATCTTCATTGAACCATAGATGCTAATAAAGAAACTTTGTTTTTAAGTGTGTTCATTTACACACACACACACACAAAAAAAAACTAATTTTATATTTGAGCCACACTGTCCAACAAAAGAAAAGGAAAAAAAATGCAATTGCCTGCTGTGAATACTGGGAAAAAGTCATGAGGATTTGATGTCATTAATATGTTTTCTATGAGAGCACCTTCATGGACTTCAGGTTGAAAGCATGCTGTGTCCAGTAGAGTCCATTCTCTCAACTCTGCTGGCAAGTAATGTGACATTATACCGGTTAAATTATAGGAAATCTACAATTTTCAAGGAAGAGATTCAGAGTACAGGAATCTCTCAGAAGCAAAAAATAAAAAGTCAAGGTATCAAAACATCTTCCAAGAAAAGAGTGTCCCAATTACTTCTTTGAGTACTTCTTACTCCTGGAGCCATTTATTGGACTCTTAAAGAGATTATGAGAGAGTACGAAACCAAAATTATTTTAAATTAGGCAATGAAATGCTTGCTTTCCCAGTGTGGTCTGCCATGATGTTTTAACTCACAGTGGCAGGTCAAGTCAAGCGCACCTGGGTTAAAGCTTAGACTTTGAGAGGAACTCGTCCGCTGCCAGAACAAACAGCAAGAATTTCCAACTGATTCCACCATTCTGCAAAGATTACCGTATTTTCTCATAGATGCTAATTTCTTTCTAAGAGTGACAGAAATCCTCTTTTTTCCTTTAATCTGGCCGGTATTAAACAGATAATTGAGCCACAGCGGAATAATTCAACTCTTCCTGATTTTAGTCCCACATTTCATCTGTAATAATCATAAAAACCTATGACAAACCGCATATGCTCTAATTTCTAGTAGTTTCCGTATTGGATCACCATTTAGCGGCTCACAACGTAAATATTTTGTTAGCGACACACTGGCTGTAACCTCTTCTGGACATTCTGAACGATCCTACTTTAAGATTCCAGAGGTGTGTCCCCTGTTCGTTATAGAAGGAATTTTTATTGAAAATCGGAATGATGTGGGAAAAAATCTCTGTGGTACAAAGCTCTTTCCACAGTTTTCATTCATTATAGTCACCGATTCCATGTTTTAATACAGTGAGAACTACATAAAATATCATTTTAAATGCCAATAAAACCTTAACCATACATACAGAAATGAAAAGAATCAGTTTTCACACAGTCTAATGAATAACTTGAATTAAAGCAGTTTTTAATTACCAATATATAGTTTAATTGTGTCCCACAATTTGCCTACAACCCTTTTACTGGCTGCATGAGTTCACACCACTGCAATAATGTGAAGATTGTATAAAAATCTTGCACCTTGCATGATGATTTTTCATTCTCCACCTTGAAAGGAAGACAAGTTAATAATCAAATTTTATTGCATTGCACTTGTCTAGCTCAAACATTCAACTCTGTTACAAAATTTGGTCCCACTTCATATTAAGTGTCCATTTCAAACCTGTGTACAACTAGATGTGTGTGTAGTATGTAACCACAGTGTTAAGTACACATTAGTACATAGTATTTACAGCTGTAATATTTCTGTAATTGCACACATGAAACACCCCTTAGGATGGTTTGTGTAAGTACAAATGTGTAACAGTACATTGGTAACAACAGTTTTTGATAATGAAAGTACAAATGTGACTAACAGCACTTTTTGGTAAAGAAAGTGTTACACTTTATACTAGATTTATCATGTTACACAGCAGCGGCCAGTAAGTTAGGCTTTACATATAAATTGTGGTTGGTTTCCAGAATGATACACTTTATATTAAGTGAAAAGTTCCTGAGGAGTTACCGTGTTATTTACAGTCGTATTACAGTGGTGCACCAGCTCCAACTCGAGGTCCAACTCCTCCCACTTTACATATCCCTAAACCTACCCATCTCCACCCCCTGGATCAAATGGTCCCAATTACTCTTGTTATTACAATATTGTTATTACAAAATGTAGTTATATATGTCCTTTTACTCATTTGTACTTACAAAAACCATCCTAAGGGTTGTTTCATGTGTGTAGTTACAGAAATAATACAGCTATAGATACTATGTACCAATGTGTACTTACAATGTGGTTACATACTACGTACACATGTAGTAACTTTGTAAGTACACAGGTATTAGGGACACAATATAAAGTGGGACCCAAAAGTTATATTTTTTTATTTATTTTTTTTGTTTCTGTAAGTCAACACTTGGCCCTAAATTAACTAGATCCCACTGTTGTTGTTTTTTTAATACAGTTTTTGTAAGAGTAATGTCTGGTGCCATGATCATGTGTATTGGCCGTTTACTACCCCCCCCCACCCCCCCCCCCCCCAACCACAAAAAAAAACACCTTTTAAAATGTCTGTAACAGGGTTGATTGGTTTTGTTCAGGCCAATATCATAGCAATGCCTGGTGGCTCTTTATGACAATGACTCACAATAGCATATCATAAATAAAATTGCATTTTAGGAAGCTGGTGAAATTAACCAAACCTGCATCTAATTGAACATTTGAGGTTTCAGGGTGTTGTAATCTTTTAATAGGATTCTTTCTTCAGAAAGATTTTTTAAATTTTAAATTATTTATAAATAATTTTTTTAACCTAAATGGAAGAAAATGTCTATTGGTGTTAAAATAGTACTGTCGTGATTTACTACAGACACGCAGTGAAAATTTGCAATGAAAAGGTGTGGACACAGTTATGTTTGTGCACAACCTAATTAAATATGTATTTGTAGGAGTTTCCCTTTCAGAAGCAAAGGGAGCAAAGCATTTAAGGGAGGAGGAGATTATACAAATTTGCGCTCATCAAATTACTAGTATTTGCACAATTATTAATGCCCAAAAAGCATGTTTTGTGCTGGTCATTATGGACATGATCTGATTTTAAGTACAATATATGTGTTCTTTAATGTGCGCATTGTCATGATTGTGCATTCTAATGCTTATTTGTCCTGTTTAGTAATTCTGGCCCTTACTAAACTGGTATACTTAAAGTCTGCTACCTAATTTCCGGCTTAATGTACTTTAATTGTGCAGTAGTACTGAAGTCCAACTAAAGATATACTGAAGTATATTTAATTGTGGTAAAGTGGAACTATTACAATTATACTTAAATATATTGCATTCAAATCTTTTTAAACCCTAGTATCTATACTTCTACTTGAGTAATGAATGCCAATACTTTTGACACCACTGCTTATGAGGACATAACCCATGTCCCCATTTTTCAAAACACTTATAAATCATACAGAATGAGTTTTTTTGAGAAAGTAAAAATGCACAAAGTTTCCTGTGAGGGTTAGGTGTAGGGTTGGTGTAGGGCCATAGAATATACAGTTTGTACAGTATAAAAATCATTACATCTAAGGGATGTCCCCACTTTTCACAAAAACAAGCATGTGTGTGTGTGTGTGTGTGTGTGTGTGTGTGTGTGTGTGTGTGTGTGTGTGAACGACTGAAATACTTAGACTGAAAATACTAAGTATAACTATTAACTAACATGTATACATGTAAAGCTTATTGTTTTAATCAGAAATATCTCACAACAGTGTAGTCAAGCATCTTTCATTTCACTTGAACTTCTAAAATATATCTGAAAATATGGAAAATTGGTTTGAGATATAGTACAATGCCAATTGGTAATTATCGTAAATGGAATTCCCACTGTCATACCCAACTACTTCAACTTTCCAGATTTCTGTTGACCCAAGAACGTGCCGGATCGAATGATGCATGTGAATTAAAGAGCACTGGCATCAAGTTGAGGATGTTCCTGTAGCGAGGCCACGGCATATAGCTTGTGTGGGATGACGGCTTTAAAACACCCCTCCCGATCACGCTGTTTCCTGCACTGTAATAAATTGGCAAACATTCAGGCAGCTCTGTGTTATCTCACAAGCAAAAGCCCTTTTGAAAAGCTGGCCAGCAAGCTGTTCAGGAAAGATTGTGGAGGGGGTGGACACTGAGTGGCCAGGAAGTGCCGGGTCTGCCTAAGTGGCGGAGGATGCCCAGGAAAATCCTTCACTTCTGTGACTGTGATTCCAAGTAACTCAAACCTAATTAGTCAGTGTGAAAAAAAGAGTTCTGTTTTCTCTTGTAAAGTAGAAACACCATATTGCATAAACAGTATTGTTAAAAGAAAAGGTCCAAAAATAAAAATTATGTCATCATTTACCCTCATGTTGTTCCAAACCCAGACGACATTCGGTCAAATACAAAGGGAGAATTTCGAAAAAAAATCTTAAAGGTGTTCTCACACAATGAAAGTGAATGGTTTAAATTTTTAAAGTTTTAATTAGTATTGGCCACAAAATCTCCTGAATGTGCTTATTTTTCCCACACAATGAGAGCAAATTGGCTCAAGCTTCAAAAATGAGACATGTTACAAAGTATTAAAAGATTAAATATTCTATAGCAATAATATAGCTTTATGTTCAGAACAGACTGAAATGTGAATTGTCAATGATCACAAAATCTGTGCAACTCAGGAAAATTTCAAACATTTTGTTTTCTTTTTCAAACACAATGAAAGTGAATTAGGCCGAGCTTCAAAAATTACACTACTTTTATAAAAGTCCTGAAAGTTTAGGACTTTCATAGTAATACGATATTTGAATGGACCAAAATTTACATTGTTGGCCGCAAAATTTTCGCAAAACACAAAAGGAGAAGATCAGGAAAAACTTGAATGTGTTTTTGAATCAGGTTGAGCTTTCAAAAGTACTAAAAAAGTAATAAAATTCAAGACTTCTAAAGTGATACAATAAATTTTTGTCAACAACAGACTAAATTCAGTTTTTTGGCTACAAAATCTTCACGACTTAAATGGAAAAGTAAAAAAATCACACAATGAGATTGAAGGGAATCAAGAATGACTCTAGCACTATACAAGCAATTCAAGTTCATGTCTTCTATAGCAACATAACTTTGTGTCAAGAACAGACTAAAATGTGAATTGTTATTGCAGCTAAATCTTTGCAACGTCAATGCACAATATTTAAATTTGAACATGAATGAGATTTGCGAGATGCTGAAGACAGCCCAGATAATAGGGAACATTCTCACAACTTGTTGTTTAAAAGTTATATAAATGTTAGGACAAAACATTTTTAAGTGATAATATATTGTCATATAAATTACTTACAGTGTTTTTTGTTTTCATGCCTTTTTTGGTATGCGCCAGCATTTATCCATATTCCATTTCATTGTATGGACTAAACACTATGAAGTTTAATTTAATCCTTTTGTGTTCCATGAAGGAAAGAAAGTCCTGTGGGTTTGGAACAACATACGGGTGAGCAAATTATTATTTTGGGGTGAACTATTCCTGTAGGCAAAAAATGATAAATGATGTTTGCCTCGTAGATGTCCTTTTGTATAAAAGTTTCCCAACATCGTTTTACAGCTTTGACCTGAGGTTAGATGTCTCCAAGTCTCGAAATTATTTGTGGAGAAAGAGCTGGTTTAGATTTAGACAATTGCGATTAATATAATGGAGGTCCAAATTTGGCCGCTCGAATCAACGTTTCCACAGGAACCAATACTGCTGCCATCTTGATTTTTGTTATCGAACGTAGCTAAAGAGAGTGATTCATGAAATGGAAAAATGGACGTTGCTGCTGCTTTAAGTAAAAACATGATTGCACTCCACCCAACTTCAACATATCTACCAAAAATCCATTTCGACTGGATCTAGCACTGATGTTGGACGGTCAGATACAACGATACAACGTTGACATTTAGCACCAAACGGAAAGAATCGTTCATCTTCTAAATCTAGTCAACTGACTTAATTTTTAATAGGCCGTAACCGACCGTCTAAAACCCAAATGGAAACTCATAAGTGACTGAATGGAACACGCAATGGAGGTAGCAACTTCTTTATAAGTTACTCACAAGCATCAGTCAAACACTGGTAATATATCTACTAATATAATAAATAATATTTCAGTATATATGTTAAGATGTGCTCAGTGTGTTGTGCCTCCAGGACCAGTGTTGGGAACAACTCAGTTAGCCAATCCCTGCTATTTTGTTTTAGTGTTAGCATATTGACTAGCAAATGACATTATACTCTAATAAACAAGAATATACACACAAATATTACCTGAAATTGCCCATTTTAGGGCAGTTATCATGTTGGCGGGAACAAATTAAAGACTTTAAAATTCAGAATATCCTTTAGCTTAGCTTGAAACCAAGTTATGTTTAAATTGTCTAATACTAATGTGTCAGATGTGCTCGTATCTGAATTTGTACATGCTGTATTGTTGCCCATTAGTACAGAGTGTGCCCATATGATTCATTCTGCAGCTGCGTGTCAAGTTCAGCTGAAACAGGTACATGGAAAAGAGCTGACAGAAAACAGAAGCTCAGCACCAAACAATCTGAGGGGTTGCTGTGACTTTGCTCTGCTAAATGGTGACCGCTGAAGTGAACAAGGAAAAAGACGTCTTGGAGCCAAAAATCCATAAAAATAAAAAATAAACGTTTATGCATAATGCATCCATGAAAATTGTTAATTCGTTAAAATTCGACAATTGTTTTCATTAAAAAAAAAAAATAATAATAAAATAAACATAAGCCATCCCAGGTGACAAAAATAATACAAAAGTAATGTAGTACAGCTAATTCATGTGAATTTACAAAATCGCACTCAAAAAAATTTCACTCACTCTAAAAATCGTTTCATACCAATTAAATTGTAATTATTCAAATGAAATTTCTAATTCATAAATTAGTTAAATTTTCTCACAAATATCTGTTGTGATTGTTTTAATCACTTTTTAATAAACTGCACAAATTATATGTTGTAATAACAACTTAAGTTTTTTTTCTTTTTTTTTTGGCTTATGGGCAAAAAAAATAATAATTAAAGACTCACACTGAAATTGTAAATGCTTCAAAAAAATTATATTGCTAAATGTAAAAAAAAAAATTAAATAAGGTTTTAGATTTACTCCTTGACCATTATTCTTAAATACTGTATTCTCTGGACGTTCAAAACTTCCAGTTTTTAAAAAAATGTTTTAAGTGTTTTCTTGGATTATACAAACGTTAAGGGAACGTTCCATTTCATCATTTTGCAAACATTGTGGGAATGTTACATTTGAATGTTCTCTGAATGTCCTGAAACAAGTAGTAACATTTGAAAACATTAGATGAATGTCCAGCTAAAATGTTTTAGAACAAAATGTTCCTTGAATACTTTTAATTTTTTTTACATTTTGAGAATGTTTTTAAAGCCAGTACATTTCTTTAATTTGAACAAACATTCTCTTAATGTTATTGGAAGAACATTTTGATCATAACTTTAAGAAAACCTTGAAGGAACGTTAGCTAAAGCTCTGATAATGCTCCCTGTTAGCTGGTATACTGTAAAAACAAATTAAACGTGTTCTTTTTTTAAATTTTTTTGTCTAATGGGAAGTTTTTAAACTGCAGTGTGGACCAGACTTTATACCGATAGTCAAGTCAAATTGCCACACATGTGCCACACTAATACAAATAATCTTGAATACAAATGGAGAGGATTAATAGACAATTAAGTCGTAGTAACTCTGTACAACAAACCGCTAGGAAGGAAGTATCCCTTTATGACTGTTCTAACCCTCTGCTGAGATCCAGACATATATTTCCGCTAAAACCCACAAGACCTAAATTGGCACATCTGGTAAAATACAAGAGTTTGTTTTGATGCGCTTTGTACGTTTGCACTGATTTTCCAGACTATTTCCTAAATTTAAACAAAGCTAAATTTCAAATGCCAAACCTCTTGTGAAAAAGAAGTGTGCCTAATAGTATTGAACGTGCACTTTAGTGTACTTCAGACCTGAAAAATATATTTTTCAGGTAAAAAAGGACAATAAATGTACTAAAAGGGAGTAACACACTTAAGCGCACTTTGTAACATTGTCAAATTAAAATATTTGCTTTAAAATACATTCAATGTTTTAAAGAAGTACACTTATTTTGATGTGTTAACTAACACTAAAGCATGCCAAGTATTCGATTATACTTTTGACTACAGCATTTTATTCAATATTACATTTGTTAAAAATTCAAATGTTTATAAAATATTTTCATATTTAATTAGAAATAACAAATTTTAAAATATGAGCTGCATTTTTAAAGGTTACTATAATTTTACCATAATTACCACTAATATAACAAGATTTTAAAGATAGTAGAAGCATGAAATTTTATGTAAAGTACATTAAGTTAAAGTATATTGTTTTAACGTTTTTAAACATTTTATTTTAAAGAAGCATACTTCTTTTTCACAAGAGTTCACTTTAGGAAAAGCAGGCAAAACCGTGCATAAATAAATAGATTTCCTCATGAAAACCAAATCGTTTTTGTCTCTAAGATACTGATTATTGACATATCAGTATAACTTACCAACATTTACCCCTACTTCTTTGATTGGGTTTCTATTTGGATTAAGTTTATGTATTAACTGTCACTCTTTTCGGTTATGATAAATTATAATTTTATGTGTGTTCCACTCATCAATGTTTAAAGGGAACTTTCCTTTCATTAAAAAGCATTACTTAGTTTCCAGCCTGTACTTACACGACGTTGTAAATTGACCACACATGATGAGAGTTTAGACTCCCTGAAGCTGCGATGCCCACTTGAGCTTTGAAACCGCTGATCAAGTCATGAAAACAAGATAAGGCAAAACCCGTTCGGTGGTTTATTTGATTTCTAAACAAAACCCACATCGATGACAAAGTGATTTAGTAATTAAATGGTTAGGATTGTGTTAGATGAGAGAAAACCCAGAGGCATGTTGGCATCAAAGACCAAGATATAAAAAAAGAAAAATGGAATATATATTTATATATATAAAATCGCTGATTAAAACAAGGAAGCATTGTGAGAAAGCGGGAGTTTTGGCAGTGTTGAAGCTTCAGCGTTTGCACAGTCATCACAACACCGAGGCTGGGGAGACGGCCCTCGGGAAAGTCAATCAGGAGCTGTAGAAGATCAGGCAGGACACAACATGGGGAAGAAAGACTGCGGAAAATATATCCAAGAAAACTTTAGTGAACGGCCCGTGCTCACACAGCAGCAGAATATGTACATATATGTAATTTAAGCATGATATCTCTATCTATCTATCTATCTATCTATCTATCTATCTATCTATCTATCTATCTATCTATCTATCTATCTATCAACATCTGTGGATAATCATGTTCTGGAAAAGTACTTTTGCATAAATTAAGAGAATGATTGACATTAAAGTTTATTAACTGTCAAAAGCACATCCAAAAACACATGCATTTCCAAATAAGTGTTTTTTAGCCTCTGGTAAAAAAAAAAAAGAAAAAAAAAAGTTTACATAACATCTCCTGTTTCTCTCTCTCTCTCTCTCTCTCTCTCTCTCTCTCTCTCTCTCTCTCTCTCTCTCTCTCTCTCTTTCTTTGATTTTGCTGTGCCTTTATTTCCAGTTAGTGGTTATAGTACTTTATCTTATTTCACTTAAACTTGTTTCAGTTTTTCTATACCAATTAGTTCAACCTTTAACTTTTCTTACTCTTAAAAGTGTTTAATATATATTTTGTTATCATTTATTTTCAGTATTTGTTGGTGCTACAAATTGCGTTTATTGCTGTTCAACCTATTTTATATAACTTAACATATATTTATCACATTTACCATATTTGCTTATTTTTCTTGTATGTTATTTACTATTTAGATTTTATTTTGTTTCAGCTTTATTTTAGTTCGTTTTAGTGGTTTGAACTTCGATGTATTGCAACATATTCCCTTTAGTTTAAAGTTACTTTAATGTTGCTTTTTATCTAATATCTTTATTTTGTTTTAGCTTTATTTCAATTAATTTTACTGCTTCAATTGAACAAATTTTTCAAATGTTTTGATAATCCAAAGATAGTGTGTACGAAGCAATTCTCTATTAGTACTTATAAAGCACATATTAATGCCTTATTCTGCATGACTTACATAACTTAATCCTACTTAATAACTACCTTACTAACTATTAATAAGCAGCTAATTACAAAGTGATTGAGGCATATGTCATAGTTAGTTATTAGTGACAACTGGTCCCAAAACTGTGACCTAATATTTAAATTGTATTGTTAGTTTTTAATTATTTCAGCTTTACTTTGATTAAAATAAAAGTTTTGAAACAGAAGCACTACAAACGCTTAGATTCTTCTAAACTTGACCTGATAGCTTTATGTTTTTTTTTTTTATATGGCCTCAACCACGGACATCTACTTATCGTGTGATTGTTTGCATATCTCCAGCCAGCTCTTTCTCAAGTGCTCTCATAAAAGGAAGTACAGTAGGGCGTTTTTTTGTTTTGTTTTGTTTAGTTTTTTTCTTCTGTGAAGTAAGAGGGTCTATATATAGCAAAAAGTGACCGCCATGCATGTTTAAAAGAGTTAATTTTTAGGTTCGTGAGTGTCAACTGGACCGTTTTCTGATTGTGGCAGTGCTGTTTTAAAAGCTCAGCTTCCCAGGATGGGAGCCAGCCTCTAATGTGATGACAAATGATGGTAATAATTTAGAAAAAAATCTCCTTGCAGAGAGATGGTGGCCCTGAGTCTTATAAAGCCGAGAGCGTTTGGTTTATAGCCGCCCGCTTTCCCGGTCACTGCAAGGGCTCCCTTCCGCTCCTCAATAGACTTTACTGGCAAAACATATATAAAAAAACCAACCCGCTTTTCCTTTTTTTCTTCTTTCTCTCGAATCTGAGCCATTGTCAGACACAGTGCATGACTCATGGAATATATGAATCTAAAAACGTCGAGAAAAAAAATTATCAGACCGCATGAAGTCAAGATTGTTTCTGCAGCCCATTAATGAGGAATACATATTTTTAAAATGAACAGGACGAAGCTAAACATATTAAGTAACAGAAATAACAGTAGCGGGTTATAAAATACTGATATTTTACATACCTTTGAAGTGAATGAAAACTTTAAGAGTGTAATGTCTAATTTATGGAATAACACACACACACACACACACACACACACAATAAAAATCTGGCATGCAAACCATAGAACAAGCAAGTGTTGATGCTGCTCTTTTCCATACAACAAAATTTGATTCCCACTAACTTTGGATGTTGTGTTCCACCAAAAAAGTAAAATCGGTAACACTTTGCTTAAAGCCATTATTCACAATGCATTATAAAAGTAGGTTAGTAGCATTAATTATGCTTTGAAATGCTCCTTATAATGCCTTGTACAACCTCATGAATAATTGTAACCCAAGTTAATACATTAATACAAAATTATCTATTCATTTTAAATTGGGTTATAATTATTTACAACAAGATATAATGAATTACAACACACATTATCAATAATTAAAATGCAATAATAACCCCGTATAATGCATTACACATAAATTGTTACTGTAAAGTCTTATGGTTTGAAAAGATTTGAAAGACACAATGTTAATTTTTTAATGTCGATAAAGACAAATTGAGATTTGAGATGATTTCTCATTCTAAACTAGATATGATTAAGTAATAACCTGCATTGTTTGGTGGGATAGCTAATTATTTTTTATTTATTTTTTTTGTAGTTATGATTTTGTGCACTTGTCTTAACTTGAAGGAAGCACTGACATGGAAAGCCAGACTCATTTTAAAAATTGTTGAATGATGACAGAATCTGTTTCAAAAATTGGCTTGTGTCCTCAAGAGCCTAAGTGTAAATTAATTTTAATACAAAAAAAAATAAAAAATAAAAATGCATAACATTTAATGAGTACTTTATAGACATTTTTGCAGCCTTGATGAGGTTTTAAAGAGAATGAATCTCCGCTTTCAAAAGGCTGTCAGCTGCTTTATCAATCGCGACCGATTGATTTAATGCTCATAAATCAAAGCAAACACTGTTCCCAGTCAAGATGTGCAGAAAGCCATTTAACTTGTAATAGTGACATAACAGTCAAAACCAAACTAATTAAACGAGAATGTGAAGTATAATGATTTGGTCTGTAAATTCATTCATTTGATGTGGAAGTGCTACCTTTGTGTATTTAACTTTTATGTAAATACATTTTGTTTATGAGATACTTGAGCAATAATGTGAGACGTTTCCATGCATGATGACTACATTTTATAGGAAACATCAATTTAATGATGAATAGAGATGGAAATAACTTTTTATTGTCCAGGTGTCCAAAAGCATTCCTTATAAAGAGTTCCAAGATTCAGGTCCCTCCTTTAGTGCAAAGCTCATGTTTACTGTTGCTTGTGAATTTTTGCATGCAAAATCCACCCATTTCAATCCACATCATCACAATCTGCAAATAT
Source organism: Carassius carassius (assembly GCF_963082965.1). Lineage (NCBI taxonomy): Eukaryota > Metazoa > Chordata > Actinopteri > Cypriniformes > Cyprinidae > Carassius > Carassius carassius. Next base: position 31,381,592 of record NC_081770.1, read on the forward strand.
GCGTGAAGGTAAAGGATTTTCCCCATGTAGATTTTGCAACGGTTTCAGGGTTGTCACATACATTTGCAACATTGACCAACAGAAAGCTGCTTGGTGTCTTTCATAGGTACACTATTGACAATAGATGATGGACTTTTTTTGCAAATTAAATTTTGCTGATGTGACTAGGGTTGTGAATCATAAAGAATTGAATGATTCCGTTTCCATTAATGATTCTTTTAGTACTTTTAAGAAATGTTGAGGGGGTGGGATTATTATTAAGTCAAAAGGGTTTTATTTATTTGTATGCACATTTTATAAATAACATGTATCTTTAATTCCATGTCATATAGTCTCACAATTGTGTGATTCATTACAAAGAACCAACCAACGCTATCTCATGACCAATTCGTATGTATTTTACGAGGTGGCTAATTCGTACAAATTTGTACGACCTCACTCATACGATTTTATACGATTTGTCTAAACCCCAGTGACAGTTAGGATTAGGGGCGGGGTTAGGTGTAGGTCATTCGTACAAATACATTCGAATTGTGCAACTCGTAAAATACGTACAATTTGGCACAAATCGTATGAATTTGTACGAGTGTAGTCGTACGAATTCGTACGAATTTAGCCACCTCCTAAAATATGTACAAATTGCCGTGAGATTGGGTTGAACCAACTCATTAGAGTCATTCATTCAGGAATCAGACTATACTGGTTGTCTTATCATTTTGTGCTGAAGATTCAGTAGCAATAAATATCGCAAGAAAATAGGACCAGATTTACTAAACAGGGCAAATTGGCAAGATAGCAATCCCATAAATGCGAGAGTTTAATGAGTGAAATAGGAAACTACATGACACTGTTTTTAACTAAAAAATAAACATTTGTAATACAGTTTGGCCATTCATTTACACAACAATGGGATTTTGGGGGGCTGAAAATGCAAACTTTTGAAAACGGGTTTCAAATGACTGCCATGCACAAAAAGAACTCCACTTCCCAAGGCTCTCGGCCCCGCCACTCTCGTCACAATACCATTATCATCTCCGTGTAAACTTCAAAGTGCAAATTTGTGAAAACGGTGATGTCACACACATATGTATTACATGTTTGACTATTGGGTTTCTTTACTATCTCCATCTACTGGCCTGGCACTCAAAATGCAGCATTTTAAGTCATGTTTGCAAATCCACGTGAACAGGAATTGTTTTGAAAATGTGGTTGTCTATACAAAAAAAATGCAATGGAAAAACGTTTCCATTTTTAGCACATTGTTGTTAAGTAAACTACCCTTAAACACAGCTGCAGCCAGATCATTTCCATAATGACCAACGTAATCTACCAAGGGCAGCACAAATTGATAATCAGTTGCAGATTAACTACTAACAACAAAGGAGTGAAATTTAACATCTTTATTTTTATTTATTTATTTATTTTTGGTGTGTTAAAAATAAGGCAAATTCTGACTACCGCGAACCTAGTAAATCTTATATTGTGAATTATTGAAATACTCTCGTCCTATCAATTTTACAGAAGCATATGCAATAAGGTCACCTGCAAAAATATGCAATATGCATATGCAATATATCCATGCCTTTTCCTTGCAAATTTATTTTCATAAATCCTGACAAAAGAGGGTTTGCGCTGACACAAACTGTTAGTAAATCTGTCCATTAAAGTATTCTATTCACATTCGTGTCATAATGTGCAAGAGAGAACTGTTAGGAGTATTTTAACAGAATCAAACCTTTATTTATTTATTTATTTGTTTTAAATGGATTTGGAGAAGAACTGGTTCTCAGTTCCCAACCCAGCTAATACTGGGAATCAGAGTTCATGCTTTGGTGTATGAAGTCCCAAAATAGATATAAATGCATTACAAGATGTAAAGTATCCGGAGCAATCAGCTTTGGGGGAACAAAAGGTTGACATGGAGCGAAAACTGCTTGCTGAATGTAAGTGTCCTGAACAGCCCAGTCTAAGTTCACCACTAGGTTCGACAATGATTTAACATGATCCACTGTGATCTATGACCATGCTTTTCTAGAGGAAACAAAAAGAAAAAATACAGAGGTCATGTTGAGTTCTTATTCGTTGAACTCCAACATGGCACACAACCATCATCTTCAGGAGAGACCTGATGGAAACTTGTTCATCACTATTGCCGCAGCCACTTTAACTGCTTTTCCATGCAATCGCGCCGGTACCCCTGCTGCAGAAAGGGGGCCAAGAGATGCCGGGTTTGAACCATGGCCCAGGCCCGCCACCATTTAACTGGTGATCCCAGCATAGTGGTTAACCTCCAGATGTTTCAGTCCTTCCAACTGTATAATTGGGGTTTAGGCAACAGGCACAACCCTACTCCCATCCTCATGGATGCCATGCCAGTGCCACATTCAACCTGCAACGTCCAGGCTCATGGTTCTCATGAAAATGATAGATTATACACACAATAAGTCTTTAGTTTTGTATTTTTGCTGGTTAATTGGTTCTTATAGAACATAAACAGTTTAAACTTTACTTGAAGCTTTTGAAAATGTGTATTTTTGGTCTATACTTCAAAATAATAAAACACTTTTTTCATCAAGTTTCACTTTGACAATTCTGAAAATTTTATTTTTTTTTGTCTACCACTATTTTTTTTTTTTTTTTTTTTTTTATAATACACATTACCGGAAAAGTTGTGTTTGTTCATGATTCACTTGAAACTTTCGATAATTACTACTTTTGGTTTACATTTTTGCATGAGTTCAATTAATTTCATGCATCCTTCGTAAATAAAAGTATCAATTTCTTTAGAAAATGTACTCACCCCAGGCTATCCAATTGTGTTTATGCGTTTGATCCTTAATTAGAACAGATTTGAAGAAATGAAGCACTACACCACTTGCTCACCGATGGATCCTCTGCAGTGAATGGGTGCCGTCAAAATACTGAATATCGTTTCCTCCAGTGAAAAAGTCATCTAATCTAAATCAGGAGAGAAACCTACACAGATCAAGCACTGTTTTCAAGTAAAAATAGTTCTAAACAGATATGTAGGTGGATTTTTTTTATTTTTTTTGTGACTGAGCAATATTATATTATTGATTCTAGACTCAATTTTAGCAGATAATCCATCAAAAACAAAAACAAAACATTAAGTAATGGATTTGTTTCTTGTAAACACATTGCTTTTGGCTTTTCCAGACATTAACTGATGGTCTGGAGAGGTGTGGATTACTTGTGGAGTATTGTGATGTGTTTATCAGCTGTTTGGACTCTCATTCTGATGGCACCCATTCACATCCAGTGGTGAGCAAGTGATGTTATGCTGCATTTCTCCAAATCCAAAAAAAAACCACTCGCAAAGAAAAACACAAACTTGGATTGCCTGAGAGTGAGTCAATTAAAATTTTCATTTTCCTAATTCACATAAAAGTTCTTTCATCATGTCATGTCTCAAAATTGGTCAAATATTTACTCTCACTAAATGGCGGTGTATGATCTCCATAATTGTGTGTAGGCTCTACATGGGACTATATGCAGATTTCAGACTGCACACATGGCTGTGTGTACATAATGTGAATTAGAAACAGAAGTTTCACAAGCCAGACTGAAGCCTCATTTACTTCTCATTACAAAGCAAACGCAACTTTTTGTGATGGATATCGATTGGTGGATGTTTAAGTGGGTGGTTCTTAATCAGAATATGCAATGATTTGCACCAGACTTTATGCCAATTGTCAAATGGTCTAGTTTTTGAAAGGTTAAATAGATCCCTTGATCCGCTACATCAGCGACTAAAGTGAATGTTTTTTCCTAGCGCCAGTGTTATAACATGTAGATGAGGCCGCAGCACCATGTGGAATTATTTGAATGTGAGTAAGCAAGGCCCTATCCCTCTAAAAAGGGACTTTTATATCACCATGAAACACATTATTGCATTCTTTCACTTGCAATGACATACGAACTCGAAAATGTTCCATCTGAATTTAGTTTTACAACAACATGTCTCACCCAAACCTCGAAAATATGGGTTGTTTGATGGGCGTTTGGGAACATAAAATGCTCTATGGAAATGTATCAAGATTTTTTGTATTGTTGTTTGTGTGTTTGTTGTCAATTAATTAATATCGTATTGTTGTAATGCAAAACTATCACAGGTCAAAGCTGTTTTAGTTGTGGTCTAAACAAACGGCTTTGAAAGAAAGAAGGATAAATGATGATGTGATGAAACTGGCTGTGACTTCTGATTTAAAACTGAAGCCTTGATGGCACTTTCCTAGTGTACTTCGCGACTACGTTTGCATTAAAACAGCCATGTTAGCTGTAACAGATGCTTTTATAGTTATTGCAAACTGCTAAACACAAACCACACTAATATTATAACCAGGCAGCTCTTCTTATGATGCAGCAGGCAAACTAATATTTGCCTTGGAATAGCTGTTGACCTAAGCGTACCATGTGTCATACCTCACTTTTTCACCATGTGGTGACTTTACTCAAGTTCGGTTGACAAATCAATGAAACACCTCGTTAAACTGCGAGCAGAACACTGAAAGAAGTAGGTATTTGTTCATAACACAAAGTTTAATGACTTCAACAATATCCTAAGGCTAATATTCTAATTCCATATAAAATATATTCAAATGTTCAAAGATTTAGCTTTTTTTAGTCCAGTGTTTTAAAGTAACACTGACTAAACCATACAAATCTTTTTATTGTAATTAGTGTGATTTGCAGTATTGAATCTACACTTAAAGTCTACATATCTTAAAAGTATATATATATATATATATATACACTGACATAAAAGGGCACTTAAGTGAGTACACTTGTACACTTTGCAATAATATTGAAATTAAATGTTTTAAATATTTTAATTGAAAATAGCTTGCAATTAAGTTCATTAAACATCAAACATTGCTATAAGTACTCTTTTTTTTAAATATAATAAAATGTACTTATTTTTCAAGGGTTACTAATCATTTGAGGTTAAAAGAAATTAATTAAAATCTTGAGTTGACTGTATTGTATAAAAACACTTCAAATTATAGTACTTTTCTTCTGTTTTGAGAGATGCATGTAAAACAAAGTGCAATTTATATAAGTACAAACATCAACATACTTAGTGGATAAACATTGTGTCCTCCAGACCAGGTGGTGGCAGTAGAGAGACAAGAGATGTTGTCATATTACCTGTTAGAAAACAATTATAAGGGTGAACACAGCTCACTGTACAAACCTCAGACAAACTTTACTGAAACAATTTGGCACTGATAAAATCGTGGGCAGAGCGCCGACAGGCGTCCCGAGTTCGAATCCCTTCCACTTCGCTTCCTGTTACATCTAAACTGTCATACCATAACTTTTACTGAAACAAACTCATAAACTTCATTATTTGTCGCATTATTCGCCCCGCAACTTTATGCTACAGATATGAATGACATCTCAAATTGTAAATTACTCAGGAAAGGTTGGTTATTACTTTTCTAAGAACATCTGATTTGGGATGTTCTTCATTTACGCACAAACAAACACATCTTATACGTTCTTCAGATTTGATTTTGATGGCCTTTTCGTCTGAACCACTGGTACGGAAACGCAATAAGGCACAATATAACTGGCTGCTTTGAACAAAAACAAGCTTTTGTCATTTACCGATCTACCACTTGTCGACTATGTTTAGAAACGTTCCAGTTCTGCTACTTCCATCTTCCATGTTAGCCGGAGAAAGCTCCAGAAACTGCATTAAATTATTTCAGAGCAAGTCACAGTAAGGGCCGTTGGACGCAGGAATGACTTCATCCGTTACCTTTACTTTGTGATAGTGATGTGAATAGCAGTATCCATGTGCTTTGTATCACATTATGAAAATGTCCTCAGCGCTGGTACAAGCGCAACCGCCGCGCTGACCCCTTACATCACTGAACGCAGAACCGCTGCTGAACAATCCCACATGTGCAAGCCTTCAGAGACTCACTTTGCAAAAAGCATTCAGAAAGAGGCATAATAAAACTGTTATTTATAGGACTCTTACAGACATGTAGTTTGTCTTGAACCGGCCCCAAACGGCCGGTCGTTGCTGAAACACTTAGCGAGGAGCTCGACGCACACAGCGCTCTGCCCGCTGCTCCTCCACACTCACCGATCTAAACTTCTCTGCTTTTTCCGCCACATGAAAGCTTGAAAATATATTAAAAATTAGGCATATAACATTTAGTGGTCGAAATAAAAAATAAAAAAAAGATGCAGAAAAATGTTCTTGGATATTTTTTATGATGTCAATGGGAAAAATCTACAGCATCATTAAATGTATGAGAATATGAGGAGTGTAATTTGTTAGGCCAAACTCTCAGCATGGCAAACCAAAGTGTCTCGGACTCATTAAAAAGACTGGAATATTGTAATATACTAACTGCCCCTCAACAAGAAAACATTAAAACTGTATTACATGCGTCTGCTAGTAAGGTGAAAGGATTTAAATATACTGTACATACATCACAGGATAGTTCTGTCCTTTTGTTGTTGTTTATTTTTCATGAAATAATTCAAATTTGTACCATAGTGTCGCTCCATCACGGTCCATAGCATAGATCATTTAAAGGGACAGTTCACTCAAAAATGTAATTTTCCCATTGTATTTTCCCATTAGATCAAGTTGCAATTTTGGCCAAATTTTTGGGTCTTGGGAAAAGTTACTTTCGAAAGTAATGCATTACAATAGTGTGCTACTCCCTTAGAAAGTAGCTAAATGCATTACATAGTTACTTTTTATAGAAAGTAATGCGTTACGTTACTTTTGTGTTACTTTTTCTTATCTGGTCTGGGATTGCTTATTTGTTTTTCGTTTAAAAGAGTTCTATCTTTGGCGAATGTGAAAGATCTTTCACACCAAAACTAAAAAGAATAAGCTTTAGGCTGCAGGAAAGGTAAATTCCCATCTGTACAGAAGATTGCACACACAATTCGAAGATTGCGCACTTACTTCAGATTTCTCTCAACACGAGGACAGGAGCGCTGTCAGTCAATACATGGGAAAGCATTACTTATTTGAAAGATTTGAAGATATTTTCTTGTTAATTAAATAGTACTTTGTTAACTATATACTTGAAAATAGTAATCTGATTACGTAACTGACGTTACTTGAAATGCAGTGATCGTGTGTAAAGATTTGTGATGTATGAAGTACAGCTCACGATTCTGTATGTTTGCCAAAACCTTATGGCTGTTCCGAAATCCTTCGTTCTCGTGCGAAATTCCCAATTGTGTAGGTTCTATTAAATGTACTCTGTTGACTGCAAAAATTGGAGAACGTAGCTAGCATTTGCTGTATTCTAAATACAAACAATCACACAATGTCCTTTACATTTTAAAGATAATTTTATGAAATTAAAGCTTTTATGTTGATGAATGTTGAAAAAAACCTTCTGTCCACTATTGACATTTTCTTTGTCTCATGAAAAATCTTGCATCAAAATAGTTGGTTGAAATGATGGCACAACTGTTATATATATATATATATATATATACAGTACAGACCAAAAGTTTGGACACACCTTGACACCTTGACGCAGCCATGATGTTGTAATTGATGCAGTATGTGGTCTGGCATTGTCATGTTGAGAAATGCACTGAGCGCTGATAACAACTTGGGTTGTCCTTGTCCTCTTTAGTCCGGACGACATGGCGTCCCAGTTTTCCAAAAATAACTTCAAATTTTGATTCGTCTGACCACAGAACAGTTTTCCACTTTGCCACAGTCCATTTTAAATGAGCCTTGGTCCAGAGAAAACGCCTGCGCTTCTGGATAATGTTTAGATATGGCTTCTTTTTTGATCTATAGAGTTTTAGCCGGGAACTGTGAATGGCACGGTGGATTGTGTTCACCAACAATGTTTTCTGGAAGTATTCTTGAGCCCATGTTGTGATTTCCATTACAGTATCATTCATGTTTGTGATGCAGTGCCGTCTAAGGGCCCGAAGATCACGGGCATCCAGTATGGCTTTCCGGCCTTGACCCTTATGCACAGAGATTGTTCCAGATTCTGATATTATGATATTATGATATTATGATGATATTAGATGATATTATGCACTGTAGATGATGATAACTTCAAACTCTTTTCAGTTTTTCTCTGAGAAACTCTTTTCTGATATTGCTCTACTATTTTTCGCCGCAGCATTGGGGGAATTGGTGATCCTCTGCCATCTTGACTCCTGAGAGGCTCTTTTTACACCCAATCATGTTGCCAATTGACCTAATAAGTTGCAAATTGGTCCTCCAGCTGTTCCTTATATCTACATTTACCTTTTCCTGCCTCTTATTGCTACCAGTCCCAACTTTTTTATGAATGAGTAGCTCTCATGAAATCCAAAATGAGCCAATATTTGGCATGACATTTCAAAATGCTCAGAACAACAACAAATTTGACTGTACCTCTCACTATGGCTATATATATAATTTAGAAATCATTTTCACACAATAAATATTGAAATGGTTTACATTTACATTAACTTTTTGTTTAGCTATTTCATAGTTAACATAACTCAGACAAAACATAATATATTATAATTCAGTTGCAGATATAAAATCTGTGTCTTAGAAAGTGTAAAACATTCAAATCCATTGACTCTTCTTGCAGGATTGAACCTCCAAGCTTTCAGTAAACAGACAATATCATTAACTGCTGCACCACACCATCATAACTGATGTAGTGAATTAATATGTCTTTGCTTACTCTTTAAATGTCACCTACATTCATTTATATGATATGGCAATATGAATGGCCAAGATACTTCTGACATCAATTCATCAACCATTCTGCTGTCAAAAAGCATCTTTTCCATTGACCCGCATCTCTGTTTTTTTATGAATTAGAAATGCACCAAGCAACATATAAATCATAAATATGTTGTTCTACCATAGTAGATGTTTACCCAGCATGAAACACTGACAACACAGCTCATGGCGCTCACTAGTCAATGACTTGTGACTGTGCAGATTCCTGCGGTGCCATCAGCCAATCAGCATCCACATGACATCATTTCCCTCTGCATTTATGGCCGGGCGACTGCCACTGAATGGGAATGCTAATGGATGGCTTTCTCCAGGTATTACAGACCTCCTGGATCTCTCCGAGTGGCCATTCAAGGAAATTCAGCAGACGGTCGACGGACTCGACCACAATGCTCTGAAAATGCTGCATAAGCAAGAGTAATGGCCGCAATCTTCTGAGTGCAAGTCGTGTCCTTGAAGACATTTCCATCTACTGATGCTTTTATCCAAAGCGACTCACAAAAGTGATTCGTCTTGAGCAGGAAATTGCATTAGAAGTGCAATGCTGAGTTTTAAAGTTGGTTAAAAAAAAGTATGCACAAATACAAAGAAAAGAGGGGTTCACTATAACAGTATTGTACAGGTTTATCTTGCAGCCTATGAAGGTTTCTTATTTTATATAATTATTATAGGTGAAACTGAAACCATAAAAAAAATGTAAATTAAAATAAAATATTTAAAAACACATTTGCTACAAAGGAACATTTTCTCATTTCCATTGAATTTATCTTAAAATACTGACATTAAAATGAATAAATAAATAAACAAAAAAAATAAAGAGACAGACAAACAGACAGATAATTTAAAATAATAATAATATATTTTTTAAATGGCAAAAACACACTACAAAGTTACTAAATCTAAAATGAAAACTAAAAAAAATTATAATTCAAACTATTTATTAAAACTATGATCTAATAAAATTTTACTAAAATAACACTGATTATAATAAAACAATTGAATATAATTTAGTTATTACCAGTTTGTTTCAATATGTACATTTCATGTATATGTATATGGGTTAAGTCATGAGCAAAAACAACAAACAATACAAAAAAGGTTATTTTAATAATAATGCATGCTATTTTTTTTTATTAATTCGATTTTTGTATATATTTAATTTCATTTTATACTATAAATGTAATGCCGTTAAGTTATAATTATCATCATGAGGAAAACGTGAGCAGTCGTGCTTGATAGGATTTCTACAGAATTAAGGAAGTGAGCCGCTTTTTTCCAGTCTGTGACAGTTAAACATAAAATCTATGATCCGTATGATTTCCTTTTGTTAAACACGACCACCAAATATTTTGTAATTACATTTTAAGAGTGCAGAAATTGTTTATACCACTTTTACATCTGGGAAAATGTCTTAGGGACAAGGCAGCGGCTTTTCAAAAGGCCAGAAATTTTAGTGGACTTACTCGTATGTATTTTATGAAAGGAAAACAGCATGTCCTTAAAGTTATATTTTGTTCATTTTCCATTTTTATAACAATAACTGCTATTGTGAAATGGATAGTTGCAATCGTGAATGCTGATTGGTCAATACTGTCACACAAAAAAAGTAGTAACAGATCTGACATGCATTTAAAAAAGATATGAAACAATGTGATGTTCAATATAGCTACAGAAAACCAATCATAAACATTTTTTGCCTGCCTCATTAAATATTCATGAATTATTCATTGTGAACTTCAGATTTGTCTATCCATGATTGGTCATCCAATGAGTTTATTTCCTCTTCAGATTTTGAGAAATCCAGCATTACATCACTTGCTCACCAATGGATGTGTATGGGTGCCGCAAGAATGAGAGTCCAAACAGCTGATAAAAACATCACAATAATCCAGAAATAATCCACACCACTCCAGTCCATCAGTTAATGTCTTGCGACGTAAAAAGCTGTGTGTTTGCAAGAAACAAATCCAAGATTAAGATATTTTAACTTTAAATGGTTAGCCTCCATCAAAAAACAAGTTCATAATCCATAATATAGCTTTCTCTTGTGAAAAAGTCCTCTGGTCTGAATCAGGAGAGAAATCTGTTCACAACAGGAGATGGACTTTTTCACTGGAGAAAGTGCTATTATGGATTATGGACTCATATTTTGGCCAACATTTTGAAGTTTGAAGTTAAAATATCTTAATGGAGTTGTTTTAATATTATGGACTTGTATTTAAGCTGGAAGCAATGATTTGAAGTTAACAACATTTTAATAAATGGGTTTGTTTTTACAAACACACAGCTTTTCACTTCACAAGACATAAACTGATGGACTGGAGCGGTGTGGATTACTTCTTGTGATGTTTTAATCAGCTGTTTGGACTCTCATTCTGACGGCACCCATTCACTGCAGAGCATCCATTGATGAGACACTGATGCAATGATACATTTATCCAAATCTGACGAAGAAACAAACTCATGTTCATCTCGGATAGCCTGATAGTGAGTAAATGTCCAGCTAATTTTAATTTTTGGGTGAACTTTTCCTTTAAAGATGGATTAAAATCAATGCATGACTTTATTACTTAGAAGGTTGACAATTTCTGAAACTGTTGTCTTACAACAATATATACAGTATATATATATATATATATATATATATATATATTATATATATATATATATATATATATATATATATTTTTTTTTTTTTAATATAAAATGTAATTCAAATTAATAATTATTTCCCAGGTTTGCTTGTTGACCAAAAAAAAAGTGTTTATTTGCATTATATGTGCATTATTTATTTATTTATTTATTTATTTCAAATGGAAACAATTCAGGGGGAAGAAAGAAAAACATAAAAAATCTTGTTCTGTGTTTTTATTATTATTATTATTATTATTATTTTACGGGAGCAGTGTGACTACTTCTCCCAACCTCAAGAGCACATTATATTTGAAATATGTCTGAATGTATTTCAGTGTATTAATGTTTTGACACGTTGAAAGTGCAGAAAATAAGCATTCGTCCACATCACTACACCTACAGCCACAATATGATTATAGACTTTAAAGTCCTTATTTGTAAATAATGATCCAGTCTCTGACACTGCTATCTGGTGGACTGCTGCTGAGACCATTTCACTCAGCATATACTGCCACACAGTGTCCCAAACCAGAAAGTGTAGAAGATCCTCACTCCAGCTCAAACTGATGCTCGATCCTGCCTTTGACCTCTGCTCACATATATGCAGCATTTTACTGATGAATATGTTTTATTTTTGACTCCAAGATCAGATGCAAAGACCAAATATATTATGGTATGTAATTTAATTATATTTATTGTATTTACATATTTACATTAAATGTTTTCATTTTATGAATGTGCATACTGTCAATATGCAATACTTATTTATGTTAGTGCTGTCAAATGATTAATTGCAATTAATCGTATCCAAATAAAAGTTTTTGTTGACATAATATATGTGTGTGTACTGTGTGTATTTATTATGTATATATAAAAACAAACAAATGCATGTATATATTTAAGAAAAAATATGTTGTTTATGTATTAAACATATTTATATAAAATATAAAATATGATAATATAAATACACAAATGTAAATACATGTCAATATTTTCAAAATACTTAATGAAAGATGTGTGTATTTATATATGCATAATAAATAAAGACAGTACACACACATATGTTGTGTAAACAAAAACTTATTTTGGATGCGATTAATCGCGATTAATCGTTTGATGTGTAATCTAAATGTAAACACGACTTTTAGGACTTTTAATCTGCGTATGGCATTAAGGCAAAAGACGTAGTTTAATCTTGTGCCAGCTGCAGAAAAAAAAAAATCTTACTTCAAGTTTCCCCTGTCCTGTGATTCATGAATGATCTCTCTTGATTGTTCTGTTCCCGCCTGTATTTAAGTGGTCACTGCAAACCTGGACTAGACCAAATATCAGGCACGAATATCCTCGGATCAATTACAGAAACACCACGTCGGTCACTTCAGATACAATTAACAGTAACCTATGACGCAGCCACCCAAAGGTAAAGCGCGTGAGGGTGGGGTGGAGGGGGGGGGGCGTGACGTCACCGGAGTGATGTCATAGCGGCTATAAAACTCTGAGCCGAGATTGCGTTGAGTAAGAGTTGAGCTCGACACCTCTGGGAGTTAATGAAGGTTTAGACGAGCACTGACATCTGAAGCAGCATCACGATGATCCTCATCTCGCATTTGGTGGCTTGTGGACTTATTCTGACTCTCCTGTCGGTCAGCACCGAGACAAAACCACTCACGCTGGAGGAACAGAGGGTGAGTGGGACACTAATGAGAAACCATATGTCATATAGTCAGCAATAGATGCAGTTAAGAGTCTGGTTTGATGTATAAAAGTTGATACGAGGTCTACAAACTTGGGTACAAGATGCATGCGCTAAAGCTTGGATATGCAGTTACGCGTAAAATATGCATCAAACTACGAGTGTCTAAATAAACAAAGATCATCTCAAGTTCAAAACAGACTAGTTTTAATTTCATCTGTAAGCCCTTCTCCTCCTCCTCATCATCATGTAAAAGCATTTCGAGCATCATTAGATCGCAGAAGATGACACTTGTCCGGACGCAAGACTATTTGAGCTAAACTACAGATTCATTTTTTTTTTGTGGCTTATATATAGAGAGAACCTGTTGTGAGAGATATATGATTTATATATATATATATATATATATATATATATACCTATATATATATATATCAACAGGTTCTCATTCGCAGGCGTGAAAAACAGAGAAGGCGCTTCTTTTAAGACGTATCAGTGCGGTTCACTTGGAAGCAAACGGGAACTTTTTCGTTGTCTTTTCGGAAAACAGTTTCAGGGGAAAACAAACGCAAAGATGCTGGTGCACCCGCGTCGTTTTTATCTTATTTCAGGAGAAACATCTAAACGATGCCTTACATTAAATCCATCACATCTCCTATAAACAGCGATGATGGATAGACTGTAACATAAAACAAATAGATTATAAATATAAAACTTGTCTGGTATATTCTGAACCACTTCCCTAACAGGGTTTACTAATATGAATAGTTTAATCTACAAGCTGAAGAACCACTGTATGCTGGATTTGATCTTTGTGTATAAAGCTGGAAAGGATGCACGGAAAGCTCTCTCTCAGAGTTGTAGCGTGTAAATGAGAGCAGGTGAGTGTTACTGAGGGTGTCTGTGTGTCCCACAGTCCCTGCGGATGCTGTTGGGCGAGGAGCTGTCTGAGCTGCTGGGGTCCGCTGAGAGTCGCAGGAGGATGGAGGACAGGGTCCGTCTGCTGAGGGACCTGCGCCTGGACACTCGGGCCAAGGGCCCCTGGGCCAGGATCATGAACGATCAGCCCGGTTCACGCAGACTCAAAGCTGGATCTAAGAAGGGAGGATCCACGGCCAGGAGCGGCTGCTTCGGACACAAGATGGACAGGATAGGAACCATGAGCGGGATGGGCTGCCAGCCGTCTCCGTCCGCAAACAATCTCTCATGGTGAGAGTCTCAACACGTCTCACTATTACATCCGTAGACAAACAGTGTCCGGTAACTTCATGGAAATAAAAATAATAATAATAATATTTATTAAATTAAATCATTGATTGATTGATCGTAAACCGTAGAAACTGTAGTTACGATAAAATGAATTATTATATATAATGTAAGTATATGTACATTTTATTTTTGCGGTATGTTAATTTTGTATTTATAGATTATAGATAGTATTTGTAGATATTTACTTTTTGCAGATAATTAATTTCACTGATTTAATGTTTTTTTTATGGATATATGTGTATGTGTGTATGTATATAATTGAATTATCACATATATTGTTTCTGTAAAATATATATATATATATATATATATATAAATTTTTTTTTGTGTCTGCATAGTCTCAATTATAAATACAGTATTTATAGATATTTTCTTTAGGGGAATTTCATGTTATTTTACTAGTTAATATTTAGCACATTATTATTATTATTTTTTCTGTAGCAAACAAAATCTTTGATATTTGCAGCTATACTTCTTTCAAATTAAATTCATTCATTTATTTTGATTCAACAAGCTTGACCTGCCATTATAACAGGAACCATATGATTTCGGGAAGCTATTTTGTGTGTCAAACTTAATTTTTTACTTCTGTAATAGTGGGTTTAAGAGATCTGGAGTGTACTTTTATAACTAACTATTAGTGCGTCATGTGGCACACTGATGAGAACGACATCTGACTGTGTGATGCAGGACGGTTGTCAGAGATCTGACGTCTGTCGTGTGCACGCACGCATTCGTCACACACGTCTACATCCATCTGACTCAGTCTCCTCTCTTTTCCAGAGCTAATCGAGGACGCCATCCATTTGGGCCAGAACAGACTTAGTTGCTCCTCTTCGGAGGAAAAACCTAAAGAATCGGACTCATGGTACGAAGCCACAACGAGAACCATTGTGGGGACAATGAAACGTACAACTGAAACACATATTTAGATTTCAAAAATATGTACAAAATAAAAAGGAACACATGGCAGATGACGTGGATAAAAGCTGTATATTGTTGCTGCCGCTGTACATTCATGTATTTCATTCTCGCATAAATGTATTTATGTTGAAAAACTATTTATATGTTTATAAAAGATATATTTATAAATATGAGTTTTATTTATGTAACATTTTGAAACGAATGCAAACTGCAGGTCAATTCTGTTTGTAACTATTCTGTCTCCAATAGTTGTAAATGTTTTAAAAGTCATTAAAAAATGCACAAATGCAAAAAAGAAAACAGGTTTGACCATTTAATTATGTGTAAATGATGAGATATATATATATATATATATATATATATATATATGGATTTCAGTAAAAATATATAAATATATAAAAAAAAATTATCTAATAAGCAAGATTGTGTATTGTAAATCTGCATTATATCAAGTTTAACAATTTAACAAACCAAAGTTTAAATACTAATTTAACATATTCTCTGAAATCAATAAACAAAATACATTTTCTTTAGAAATTAAAACAATAACACAATAACATCTTGTTTTGTGGATGTTTGGATAGAAATCAGCCAAATAGGAGATTTTCTCCCAGAAAAGCCAGTGAGTATAAAGCCTACGGCCTCTATACGGAGTATTTCATTATTACAACCTGCTATAATGCATAAGCGGGAGCATGAGAGGACAGATCTGAGCCTCTGACGCATGCTCAGATGAATCTCTCAAACATTAGACCAGCATTTAGCACAACTTTAACTGAAATGGCAGAAAGGAGTCCAAGAACATTGCTCACTACACTAAGTGGGCAAAACAGCAGGTTTATTAATGAATTAGTGCTGTATATATCTGTAGAGTGCTCTTAAAGGAGAATTACACAAGAAAAAAAAAAAAAAAGGATTTCATATGATTCACGCTTGCTCGTTCGGGTCTACATATCGCAAAGGAAGAGGCTCTTTGACAGATAACCTCACTCCAGTTCAACAAATGAAGAAAAACGTGGTCATTGAGCTTACTAGAGGAACTGGGAGAACAAGAGCTTGTCTAGATGTCAAAACAGCTGTTGTAACTACACAATGATATAACTAATATTAAGGTTTAGAATTATATGATTAACACAGGATACATTTTACAACCTCGCCATTTAAAATCCCAACAGGATACAGTTTCTGACTGATTTTAATGAACGAGTAAGTAATGAATGAATGAAAATGCACTATATTTAATAGCACTATAGTAAGAATACAGTAAAAACTGTGAAATATTTTTACAATTTAAAATAACTTGAGTTCTGTGTGAATATATTATAAAATGTACTTCATTTCTGTGAAGCAAAGCTGAAATGTAGTATCATTAATCCATCATTCAACTCATTCTAATGTTTATATTATTATAGCAATATTATGGTAATATTTGCAGTGTTTAATTTTTTTTTTTTTTCATCATTTTATCATGACTATAAAGTAAAAAAAATGTTAAACTCGAATTGTTTCACAAAAAGTTATTTGTGGCAAAATAATGTTCTTCAGGTTATAATAAGGTAAGAAAGAGATGGTATATATATATATATATATATATATATATATATATATATATATATATATATATATATATATATATATATATTAATGAGTTAGTGCTGTATATATCTGTAGAGTGCTTTTAAAGGATATATATATATATATATTCAATCCAATCCAATCTAATACATTTGATTTTATTCATATATATATTCATATATATATATATATATATATTCAAAATATGTCCTGAAAAAAAAACCTAAATCAAATATTAAAAAAATTAACCAAAAGCTGAACTTTCCACCTAAGAATATACAGAAAATGAAGAAATAGCCTACTTGTTTTGGTCTGAAGTTGCAGTACCCCTAATAGCCTGCAGGTGCTTACTGCTACAGAGCTGCACTTTCAAGACGTTACAGCTGCCGTTTAAAATCCAATGATGCCATCTTGTGGCCACTGATAATCTCCAGTAAAAGGGTCCTCTTTGAATGCATGTTGCAGTGTGGTTGAGGACAGACCTTTTGCATAAGAGGAGAAGATGGGAGAACTGAAGGCATGGATGAGATGAGTCAGATTTCAGAGTGAACATCTTACATGTTCTGTGGTTACAGATTACACAGAATAAGACTTAAAAACCATGTGTTCTCTCACTTGTAGTCTTTGTCCTAATTGTATGAGAAGCATATAATTGCATTGTCTCATAGGCCAGAGTTGTAAAATTCATTCACTGGAAAAAAATGTCACCTTATCAAAGTAGAATTTGTTACCTTACTTCACCTATTAAAAGGATAGTTTACCCAAAAAATTAAGAGGTCATCATTTACTCACCCTCGTATTGTTCCAAAAATGTATGACCAAACCTGAAATTCCTACAGGTCTGTGACATCTGGCTTGTTTCTTCCAGAGGATTAAGAATACATAAAAAATTAACTCAGAATAATGATATATAAACTCAGAATTGCGAGATATAAACTCAGAATTGTGAAATATAAACTCCGAATTCTGAGATATAAACTCAGAAATGCGAGATATAAAATCAGAATTATGAGATATAAACTCAGAATTGTGAGATATAAACTCAGAATTGTGAGATATAAACTCAGAATTGTGAGATATAAACTCAGAATTGTGTGATATAAACTCAGAATTGTGAGATATAAACTCAGAATTGTGAGATATAAACTCAGAATTGTGTGATATAAACTCAGAATTGTGTGATATAAACTCTGAAATATGATACAAACTCAGAATTGCTAGATAAACTCAGAATTGTGAGATATAAACTCAGAATTGTGGGATATAAACTCTGAAATATGATGCAAACTCAGAATTGCTAGATAAACTCAGAAATGTGAGATATAAACTCAGAATTGTGAGATATAAACTCAGAATTGTGAGATATAAACTCAGAATTGTGTGATATAAACTCAGAATTGTGAGATATAAACTCTGAAATATGATACAAACTCAGAATTGCTAGATAAACTCAGAATTGTGAGATATAAACTACGAATTGTGAGATATAAACTCTGAAATATGATACAAACTCAAAATTGCTAGATAAACTCAGAATTGTGAGATAAACTCAGAATTGCGAGATAAACTCAGAATTGTGAGATATAAACTCTGAAATATGATACAAACTCAGAATTGCTAGATAAACTCAAAATTGTGAGATAAACTCAGAATTGCGAGATAAACTCAGAATTGTGAGATATAAACTCTGAAATATAATACAAACTCAGAATTGCTAGATAAACTCAGAATTGTGAGATAAACTCAGAATTGCGAGATAAACTCAGAATTGTGAGATATAAACTCAGAATTGTGTGATATAAACTCAGAATTGTGAGATATAAACTCAGAATTGTGAGATATAAACTCAGAATTGTGTGATATAAACTCAGAATTGTGTGATATAAACTCTGAAATATGATACAAACTCAGAATTGCTAGATAAACTCAGAATTGTGAGATATAAACTCAGAATTGTGGGATATAAACTCTGAAATATGATGCAAACTCAGAATTGCTAGATAAACTCAGAAATGTGAGATATAAACTCAGAATTGTGAGATATAAACTCAGAATTGTGAGATATAAACTCAGAATTGTGTGATATAAACTCAGAATTGTGAGATATAAACTCTGAAATATGATACAAACTCAGAATTGCTAGATAAACTCAGAATTGTGAGATATAAACTACGAATTGTGAGATATAAACTCTGAAATATGATACAAACTCAAAATTGCTAGATAAACTCAGAATTGTGAGATAAACTCAGAATTGCGAGATAAACTCAGAATTGTGAGATATAAACTCTGAAATATGATACAAACTCAGAATTGCTAGATAAACTCAAAATTGTGAGATAAACTCAGAATTGCGAGATAAACTCAGAATTGTGAGATATAAACTCTGAAATATAATACAAACTCAGAATTGCTAGATAAACTCAGAATTGTGAGATAAACTCAGAATTGCGAGATAAACTCAGAATTGTTATAAATTCAGAAATATAATATAAACTCAGAATTGCTAGATATTGTGAGATATTGTGAGATATAAACTCAGAATTATGAGATATAAACTCAGAATTGCGAGATATAAACTCAGAATTATGAGATATAAGCTCAGAATTGCGAGATATAAACTCAGAATTGCGAGATATAAACTCAGAATTGCAAGATAAACTCTGAATTGAGAAATAAACTCAGAATTATGATAAAAACTCATAATTGCTAAATAATCTCAGAATTGTGAGATATAAACTCAGAATTGCAAGATAAACTCTGAATTGAGAGATAAACTCAGAATTATCAGATATAAACTTAGAATTGTGAGATATAAACTCAGAATTGTGAGATATAAACTCAGAATTGTGAGATATAAACTCTGAAATATGATACAAAATCAGAATTGCTAGATAAACTCAGAATTGTGAGATAAACTCAGAATTGCTAGATAAACTCAGAATTGTGATATAAATTCAGAAATATAATACAAACTCAGAATTACTAGATAAACTCAGAATTGTGAGATATAAACTCAGAAATATGATATAAAATAAACTCAAAATTGCTAGATAAACTCCGAATTGTGATATATCAACTCAGAATTGCAAGATATAAACTCAGAATTGTGAGATAAAAACTCAGAATAATGATATATAAACTCAGAATTGCGAGATATAAACTCAGAATTGTGAAATATAAACTCCGAATTCTGAGATATAAACTCAGAAATGCGAGATATAAAATCAGAATTATGAGATATAAACTCAGAATTGTGAGATATAAACTCAGAATTGTGAGATATAAACTCAGAATTGTGAGATATAAACTCAGAATTGTGTGATATAAACTCAGAATTGTGAGATATAAACTCAGAATTGTGAGATATAAACTCAGAATTGTGTGATATAAACTCAGAATTGTGTGATATAAACTCTGAAATATGATACAAACTCAGAATTGCTAGATAAACTCAGAATTGTGAGATATAAACTCAGAATTGTGGGATATAAACTCTGAAATATGATGCAAACTCAGAATTGCTAGATAAACTCAGAAATGTGAGATATAAACTCAGAATTGTGAGATATAAACTCAGAATTGTGAGATATAAACTCAGAATTGTGTGATATAAACTCAGAATTGTGAGATATAAACTCTGAAATATGATACAAACTCAGAATTGCTAGATAAACTCAGAATTGTGAGATATAAACTACGAATTGTGAGATATAAACTCTGAAATATGATACAAACTCAAAATTGCTAGATAAACTCAGAATTGTGAGATAAACTCAGAATTGCGAGATAAACTCAGAATTGTGAGATATAAACTCTGAAATATGATACAAACTCAGAATTGCTAGATAAACTCAAAATTGTGAGATAAACTCAGAATTGCGAGATAAACTCAGAATTGTGAGATATAAACTCTGAAATATAATACAAACTCAGAATTGCTAGATAAACTCAGAATTGTGAGATAAACTCAGAATTGCGAGATAAACTCAGAATTGTTATAAATTCAGAAATATAATATAAACTCAGAATTGCTAGATATTGTGAGATATTGTGAGATATAAACTCAGAATTATGAGATATAAACTCAGAATTGCGAGATATAAACTCAGAATTATGAGATATAAGCTCAGAATTGCGAGATATAAACTCAGAATTGCGAGATATAAACTCAGAATTGCAAGATAAACTCTGAATTGAGAAATAAACTCAGAATTATGATAAAAACTCATAATTGCTAAATAATCTCAGAATTGTGAGATATAAACTCAGAATTGCAAGATAAACTCTGAATTGAGAGATAAACTCAGAATTATCAGATATAAACTTAGAATTGTGAGATATAAACTCAGAATTGTGAGATATAAACTCAGAATTGCGAGATATAAAATCAGAATTATGAGATAAAAACTCAGAAATATGATATAAACTCAGAATTGCTAGATAAACTCAAAATTGTGAGATATAAACTCAGAATTGTGAGATATAAACTCTGAAATATGATACAAAATCAGAATTGCTAGATAAACTCAGAATTGTGAGATAAACTCAGAATTGCTAGATAAACTCAGAATTGTGATATAAATTCAGAAATATAATACAAACTCAGAATTACTAGATAAACTCAGAATTGTGAGATATAAACTCAGAAATATGATATAAAATAAACTCAAAATTGCTAGATAAACTCCGAATTGTGATATATCAACTCAGAATTGCAAGATATAAACTCAGAATTGTGAGATAAAAACTCAGAATTGTGAGATATAAACCCAGAATTGTGAGATATAAACTCAGAAATATTATATAAATTCAGAAATATGATATAAACTCAAAACTGCTAGATAAACTCAGAATTGTGATATAAACTCAAAATTGCGAGATATAAAATCTGAATTATGATATAAACTCAGAATTGCTAGATAAACTGAGAATTGCGAGATAAACTCTGAATTGCTAGATATAAACTTAAAATTGTGAGATATAAACTCAGAATTGTGAGATATAAACTCTAAAGATATAAACTCAGAATAACAAGATTTAAACGGAATTGCGAGATATAAACTCAGAATTGTGAGATATAAACCCAGAATTGTGAGATATAAACTCAGAAATATTATATAAATTCAGAAATATGATATAAACTCAGAACTGCTAGATAAACTCAGAATTGTGATATAAACTCAAAATTGCGAGATATAAAATCTGAATTATGATATAAACTCAGAATTGCTAGATAAACTGAGAATTGCGAGATAAACTCTGAATTGCTAGATATAAACTTAAAATTGTGAGATATAAACTCAGAATTGTGAGATATAAACTCTAAAGATACAAACTCAGAATTACAAGATTTAAACAAAATTGCGAGATATAAACTCACAAGATATAAACTCATAATTGTGAGATATAAACTCAGATTTGCGAGATATAAACTTACAAGATACAAACTCAGAATTACAAAATTTAAACAAAATTGCGAGATATAAACTCACAAGATATAAACTCATAATTGTGAGATATTAACTCAGAATTGCGAGATATAAACTCAGAATTTTGAGACAAACTCAGAATTGCGAGATATAAACTCAGAATTGCAAGATAAACTCAGATTTGTGAGATAAACTCAGAATTGTGAGATAAACTCAGAATTGTGATATAAATTCAGAAATATAATACAAACTCAGAATTACTAGATAAACTCAGAATTGTGAGATATAAACCCAGAATTGTGAGATATAAACTCAGAAATATTATATAAATTCAGAAATATGATATAATCTCAGAACTGCTAGATAAACTCAGAATTGTGATATAAACTCAAAATTGCGAGATATAAAATCTGAATTATGATATAAACTCAGAATTGCTAGATAAACTGAGAATTGCGAGATAAACTCTGAATTGCTAGATATAAACTTAAAATTGTGAGATATAAACTCAGAATTGTGAGATATAAACTAAAGATACAAACTCAGAATTACAAGATTTAAACAAAATTGCGAGATATAAACTCACAAGATATAAACTCATAATTGTGAGATATAAACTCAGAATTGTGAGATATAAACTAAAGATACAAACTCAGAATTACAAGATTTAAACAAAATTGCGAGATATAAACTCACAAGATATAAACTCATAATTGTG
The DNA here is from genome assembly GCF_963082965.1 of Carassius carassius. Taxonomy (NCBI): domain Eukaryota; kingdom Metazoa; phylum Chordata; class Actinopteri; order Cypriniformes; family Cyprinidae; genus Carassius; species Carassius carassius. The sequence goes on from NC_081770.1 coordinate 31,404,607, forward strand.
AGATATTAACTCAGAATTGTGAGAAATAAACTCAGAATTATGATAAAAACTCTGAATTGCGAGATATAAACACAGAATTTCGAGATATAAACTCAGAATTGTGAGATATAAACTCAGAATTGTGAGATATAAACTCAGAATTGTGAGATATAAAATCAGAATTATGAGATAAAAACTCAGAAATATGATATAAACTCAGAATTGCTAGATAAACTCAAAATTGTGAGATATAAACTCTGAAATATGATACAAAATCAGAATTGCTAGATAAACTCAGAATTGTGAGATAAACTCAGAATTGCTAGATAAACTCAGAATTGTGATATAAATTCAGAAATATAATACAAACTCAGAATTACTAGATAAACTCAGAATTGTGAGATATAAACTCAGAAATATGATATAAAATAAACTCAGAATTGCTAGATAAACTCCGAATTGTGATATATCAACTCAGAATCGCAAGATATAAACTCAGAATTGTGAGATAAAACTCACAAGATATAAACTCAGAATAACAAGATTTAAACGGAATTGCGAGATATAAACTCAGAATTGTGAGATATAAACTCAGAATTGTGAGATATAAACCCAGAATTGTGAGATATAAACTCAGAAATATTATATAAATTCAGAAATATGATATAAACTCAGAACTGCTAGATAAACTCAGAATTGTGATATAAACTCAAAATTGCGAGATAAACTGAGAATTGCGAGATAAACTGAGAATTGCGAGATAAACTCTGAATTGCTAGATATAAACTTAAAATTGTGAGATATAAACTCAGAATTGTGAGATATAAACTCTAAAGATACAAACTCAGAATTACAAGATTTAAACAAAATTGCGAGATATAAACTCATAATTGTGAGATATAAACTCAGATTTGCGAGATATAAACTTACAAGATACAAACTCAGAATTACAAAATTTAAACAAAATTGCGAGATATAAACTCACAAGATATAAACTCATAATTGTGAGATATTAACTCAGAATTGCGAGATATAAACTCAGAAATTTGAGACAAACTCAGAATTGCGAGATATAAACTCAGAATTGTGAGATAAACTCAGAATTGCGAGATAAACTCAGAATTGTGATATAAATTCAGAAATATAATACAAACTCAGAATTACTAGATAAACTCAGAATTGTGAGATATAAACCCAGAATTTTGAGATATAAACTCAGAAATATTATATAAATTCAGAAATATGATATAAACTCAGAACTGCTAGATAAACTCAGAATTGTGAGATATAAACTAAAGATACAAACTCAGAATTACAAGATTTAAACAAAATTGCGAGATATAAACTCACAAGATATAAACTCATAATTGTGAGATATAAACTCAGATTTGCGAGATATAAACTTACAAGATACAAATTCAGAATTACAAAATTTAAACAAAATTGCGAGATATAAACTCACAAGATATAAACTCATAATTGTGAGATATTAACTCAGAATTGTGAGAAATAAACTCAGAATTATGATAAAAACTCTGAATTGCGAGATATAAACACAGAATTTTGAGATATAAACTCAGAATTGTGAGATATAAACTCAGAATTGCGAGATATAAAATCAGAATTATGAGATAAAAACTCAGAAATATGATATAAACTCAGAATTGCTAGATAAACTCAGAATTGTGAGATATAAACTCAGAATTGTGAGATATAAACTCAGAATTGCGAGATATAAAATCAGAATTATGAGATAAAAACTCAGAAATATGATATAAACTCAGAATTGCTAGATATAAACTTAAAATTGTGAGATATAAACTCAGAATTGTGAGATATAAACTCTAAAGATACAAACTCAGAATTACAAGATTTAAACAAAATTGCGAGATATAAACTCATAATTGTGAGATATAAACTCAGATTTGCGAGATATAAACTTACAAGATACAAACTCAGAATTACAAAATGTAAACAAAATTGCGAGATATAAACTCACAAGATATAAACTCATAATTGTGAGATATTAACTCAGAATTGCGAGATATAAACTCAGAAATTTGAGACAAACTCAGAATTGCGAGATATAAACTCAGAATTGTGAGATAAACTCAGAATTGCGAGATAAACTCAGAATTGTGATATAAATTCAGAAATATAATACAAACTCAGAATTACTAGATAAACTCAGAATTGTGAGATATAAACCCAGAATTTTGAGATATAAACTCAGAAATATTATATAAATTCAGAAATATGATATAAACTCAGAACTGCTAGATAAACTCAGAATTGTGAGATATAAACTAAAGATACAAACTCAGAATTACAAGATTTAAACAAAATTGCGAGATATAAACTCACAAGATATAAACTCATAATTGTGAGATATAAACTCAGATTTGCGAGATATAAACTTACAAGATACAAATTCAGAATTACAAAATTTAAACAAAATTGCGAGATATAAACTCACAAGATATAAACTCATAATTGTGAGATATTAACTCAGAATTGTGAGAAATAAACTCAGAATTATGATAAAAACTCTGAATTGCGAGATATAAACACAGAATTTTGAGATATAAACTCAGAATTGTGAGATATAAACTCAGAATTGTGAGATATAAACTCAGAATTGCGAGATATAAAATCAGAATTATGAGATAAAAACTCAGAAATATGATATAAACTCAGAATTGCTAGATAAACTCAAAATTGTGAGATATAAACTCAGAATTGTGAGATATAAACTCTGAAATATGATACAAACTCAGAATTGCTAGATAGACTCAGAATTGTGAGATAAACTCAGAATTGCTAGATAAACTCAGAATTGTGATATAAATTCAGAAATATAATACAAACTCAGAATTACTAGATAAACTCAGAATTGTGAGATATAAACTCAGAAATATGATATAAAATAAACTCAGAATTGCTAGATAAACTCAGAATTGTGATATATCAACTCAGAATTGCAAGATATAAACTCAGAATTGTGAGATAAAAACTCACAAGATATAAACTCAGAATAACAAGATTTAAACGGAATTGCGAGATATAAACTCAGAATTGTGAGATATAAACTCAGAATTGTGAGATATAAACTCTAAAGATATAAACTCAGAATAACAAGATTTAAAGGAATTGCGAGATATAAACTCAGAATTGTGAGATATAAACTCAGAATTGTGAGATATAAACCCAGAATTGTGAGATATAAACTCAGAAATATTATATAAATTTAGAAATATGATATAAACTCAGAACTGCTAGATAAACTCAGAATTGTGATATAAACTCAAAATTGCGAGATATAAAATCTGAATTATGATATAAACTCAGAATTGCTAGATAAACTGAGAATTGCGAAATAAACTCTGAATTGCTAGATATAAACTTAAAATTGTGAGATATAAACTCAGAATTGTGAGATATAAACTCTAAAGATACAAACTCAGAATTACAAGATTTAAACAAAATTGCGAGATATAAACTCACAAGATATAAACTCAGAATTGTGAGATAAAACTCACAAGATATAAACTCAGAATAACAAGATTTAAACGGAATTGTGAGATATAAACCCAGAATTGTGAGATATAAACTCAGAAATATTATATAAATTCAGAAATATGATATAAACTCAGAACTGCTAGATAAACTCAGAATTGTGATATAAACTCAAAATTGCGAGATAAACTGAGAATTGCGAGATAAACTCTGAATTGCTAGATATAAACTTAAAATTGTGAGATATAAACTCAGAATTGTGAGATATAAACTCTAAAGATACAAACTCAGAATTACAAGATTTAAACAAAATTGCGAGATATAAACTCATAATTGTGAGATATAAACTCAGATTTGCGAGATATAAACTTACAAGATACAAACTCAGAATTACAAAATTTAAACAAAATTGCGAGATATAAACTCACAAGATATAAACTCATAATTGTGAGATATTAACTCAGAATTGCGAGATATAAACTCAGAATTTTGAGACAAACTCAAAATTGCGAGATATAAACTCAGAATTGCAAGATAAACTCAGAATTGTGAGATAAACTCAGAATTGCGAGATAAACTCAGAATTGTGATATAAATTCAGAAATATAATACAAACTCAGAATTACTAGATAAACTCAGAATTGTGAGATATAAACCCAGAATTGTGAGATATAAACTCAGAAATATTATATAAATTCAGAAATATGATATAAACTCAGAACTGCTAGATAAACTCAGAATTGTGAGATATAAACTAAAGATACAAACTCAGAATTACAAGATTTAAACAAAATTGCGAGATATAAACTCACAAGATATAAACTCATAATTGTGAGATATAAACTCAGATTTGCGAGATATAAACTTACAAGATACAAACTCAGAATTACAAAATTTAAACAAAATTGCGAGATATAAACTCACAAGATATAAACTCATAATTGTGAGATATTAACTCAGAATTGCGAGATATAAACTCAGAATTTTGAGACAAACTCAGAATTGCGAAATATAAACTCAGAATTGCAAGATATAAACTGAATTGAGAGATAAACTCAGAATTATGAGATATGAACTCAGAATTATGAGATATAAACTCAGAATTGCGAGATAAACTCAGAATTGTGAGATATAAACTGAATTTTGAGATGTAAACTCAGAATTATGAGATAAAAAATCAGAATTACAAGGTTTAAAATTAGAATTATGAAATATTATCGCAATCAATCGCAAACCTATGAACCGTTAGCTAACAAGCTTGATGATTCACTGAATAGAGGCAACTCAAAAGACTTAATCAATAAGCAGGATTTTCATTTGTCATGTACACTGTTATACAGGGTACAACTTGCAGTGAACATAGTCAGCTACTGTGCATTAAAACGTACATAATAGGGTGAATTCAGGTAAAGTGGGCTGTTTAAGCTCGTTTGCTATAACAACATAATAGCATAACAACAGTTCTTAATTAAAGGAACACTGTTTCGCTAAATGAAAAAATAGTTTTGGTTGATGCAATATGACACTGGTGGTTGTGGCCACACCTCAAAGGAGGACTGTGTCATGGTGAAAGGTCAAAAACCAACAACTTAAGATTTTTATTCGTAATTTAGAAGGTTGCTCACTAAATGTAAGCAGATTTTGACAGTCCTTGTTTTATTAAATACTGACTTTAACAGGGAATATAATCCAAATAATAAACTTTTCTTTAAAAAAAATGTTAGTTTTCTTGTAAGGTGTCTAAATATTGCTTTGCCTGAATGTGTTAGATAAAGTGGTCCAACCTTTAACCTTCAGTAATTATACTCAGATTCATTTTAAAAAAATGATTTTTACTGGTTATTTTATAGTTGACATGTATAATTTACTTTTGTAGGAAATAGAAATGAGAATGAAAGTCAAGAAATAAAAAAAAAAATGTAAAACTTTACGGACCGCCTAAAGGGTCGTTGTGGTGTGAAAAAAATCAGTGAGTGAAAAAATTTGGGGTGGGAGGAAAAAAAATATTTTTTTTATTTTCTGCGTTCTCTCGCAAAACTTTTGCATTCTCTCTCAAAGATATTTGCGCTCTCTCGCAAAACTTTTGTGTTCTATCGCAAAACTTTTGCAATCTCTCGCAAAGATATTTGTGTTCTCTTGCAAAACCAAGTGAGTTCAGGCAAACACTTCCTGTTTAGCTTGTGGTGGTTCATACAGCTCCATAAGTCCACAATGGAGCGGTTCATAGAGTTTTGTTTTGAACTTGGAGAAATAGTCAGTGCATGCTTATTAAGGCACGGTTTTGGGACACAGTAAAAATGCATCTATAAATCAATTTAAGGGGCAAATATACTCTTTTAACAGAAAAGGTGTGACTGCGGTCTAAGTGGGGGCTAATAATGTTAGGCTAAATGCCCTAGGGGGGTACACCATTGTAAAAAATTCAAAAATCAACTGGCTTATTTGATTACAGTGTTAATTGCCTGTTGCCTATTTTTATGCCTCGTTAAGCACGTTTTCTAGGGAAGAAAATGCTGATCATGCAATTCTGCTTGCATGCACACAGAATATACTTTTTTAATCAATTCTATAGCATATTTGGGCTTTTTTTAAATCACCGTCTTCATTAAGCAGAGTTTTCTTTATGGGAGGAAAACACTACTGTTCTTCTGGGCTTATCTGATTTCATGTAGCCTATAATTTATTAATTAAATGTATACCAAATTCTGCCTTCTTATACCACTGTCTTATAATGGACTAATTAGTCCATTAATAAAGCGTTTTCTTTCAAGGGATAGCCTACGCTTAAAGTGCAGTTTACCGGATTACGTTCATATTCTTGGCTATTCTGCTTGTCTGTATGCTTTATTAATAAGTTGTTTACTGAATTTAGCCATCCAGTGTGTAACAAACGTTCGTAGCCACGGGAAGGAGGAGGCGGGAACCAGCGAACATTCAAACAAAACTTTAATAATACAATATACCTAAAAGAATATGTCCCCTTCTCGTGAACGACTGTCACACACAAACAGAACCAAAACCCAAAATAAAGTCTGAGCCTGGTCCTCTCTCATCTAACACTGTCATCAGTCCCTCCTCCGAAGCCCCTGCAGAACTCGATACCGGTGAATGGCGCAGGTGCTCCACCGGCCTCGCTCTGTTCCCTCGGCTCTCGTCACACAGTGTTTTACATTAAGCGTTTTACTGTGTCCCAAAACCGTGCCTTAATAAGCATGCACTGACTATTTCTCCAAGTTCAAAACAAAACTCTATGAACCACTCCATTGTGGACTTATGGAGCTGTATGAACCACTGCAAGCTGTAAAGTAATGTGTTTTGTGAGAGAACGCAAAAGTTTTGCGAGAGAACGCAAATATCTTTGCGAGAGAACGCAAAAGTTTTGTGAGAGAACGTAAATATCTTTGTGAGAGAATGCAAAAGTTTTGTGAGAGAATGTAAATATCTTTGCGAGAGAACGCAAAAGTTTCTCGAGGGAACGCAAAAGTTTTGCGAGAGAACGTAAATATCTTTGGGAGAAAACGCAAAAGTTTCTCGAGGGAACGCAAAAGTTTTGCGAGAGAACGCAAAAAATTTTCCACCGACCCCAAATTTTCAAATCATTATTATTATTATTTTTTTTTTTACTTTGTGTTTTGCCAATACCGATTTACAATTTAAAAAAGGTAAACAAACTGAATATTCTAAATACAGATTTTGGAGCAATTTATACTTCCATCTGCTGACAAGCTTTAAGTAGATGCTGACTTCATTTTCCAGCAGGACTTTAGCACCTGCCCACAGTGCCAAAACCATATCCAAGCGGTTTGCTGACCATGATATTACTGTGCTTGATTGGCCAGCCAACTCACCTGACCTGAACCTCACAGAGAATCTATGGGGCATTGTGAAGAGGAAGATAAGTAACATCTGACTAACAATACAGAGGAGCTGAAGGACGTTATCAAAGAAACCTGGGCTTCAATAACACCTCAGCAGTGCCACAGGCTGATCACCTCCATGCCACGCCGCATTGAAGCAGTAATTAATGCAAAAGGAGCCCCAACCAATGACTGAGTACATAATTAAACCTGCTTTAAAGATCTTGAACATTTCATAACCATCAGAATTCAAAATAAATAAATAAAAACTAAAAAAACAAAAAACAACTCTTTGTGCCTTTTTTAATTAAATGACAAAAAATAAAGACCTTTTCCATGATATTCTATTTTTTTAGATGCTTATGTACTGTATGTTATGGTCCACCTGATGGTGTAATTACGTCAAGACATTAAAGAATCACTGAATCTAAACGAACTGTTCAAAGGAACCGTTTGCGGAACCGAGTCGGACCTGAACGCACTTGCAGGGCGGTCTCAGTGGGCGGGGCTCTTCTGGACATACTAAAAGCGTGCGCGAGCGCTCTCTTCTGTCCTGTACGGAGGAGCACGTGTGACTGATCGGGTTTACCTGCGCCACTCTCCACATTATCAGCTTTACTGTAAAAACAACCTTCAGTCATGGTTAAGCTTGCCAAGGTAAGATACCTGCAAACATATTATAACAATTCAGCACTTAATTGGAAACGGTCAAAACGCGAAATGTTTAGTTTTTATCGCGTCTGGTGAGAAGATGGCCCACATGTGCAGCACATGCATTTCTATCAGATATGCGGTATAGCGTTGCAAATGTACATTTTAAAAATTATTTTAATGCTAAATAGCAGCGTCTAAAATCAGGTGGTTTTATGTAACGTTACTATCGGTTTTTTGTTGTATTTTCGTTTAACACGGGCTGACCACGCTTCTTCTTCATTAGGCCTCAGTTGACACGCGTGATGTCTCCTCATTTTAGTGTGCATTTCGCTTGTTTTGTAGTGCTGTAAAACCCATTCTCTTGATTTGCGATTTTTTTTTTTTAGTTTAGTGTCGTAGTTTCGAACTAAATGGCGTATTCGCCGTGTTTGAGTCGTGTAGCAATGTTAGCTGAAGCTAGACGCCTCCATTTTGGCTCTTTTGATGCCAAAGAGCGGACATTTAACACGCTGCTTTAAACTCGTGTTGTTAATGCATATTTGATTTGCACGATTATAACATGTGAGCATGACACATTTGGTTCTCATGCGATCATGTAGGACCGCGCGCATGTGGCTCTTCCACGTGTAACCCGGACCCCACGTGGGGTCGTCCACGCGCAGTGCTGTGGCCTTTAAATAGTCGTCTTGCGTCTCAAACTTTTTTTAAAAAAAATAATTTTAATGGTGGTTGTATTTGAGTGACTAATCAATTTATTGTACCACTCTAGCAAATAAATAAATAAATAAATACGTACTGCAAATGCGTGTCGTGATTAAATTATCCACACAAATATTATGGATCGTTATTTTGTTCTTGCTCTTAAATGCGCTTCAAACGAAAGCCATCAAATGGTGTTTTATTTGTCCACACCTCAAAACATTTGCTAGGTCTCATACAAGCCCCGGAGATACTTGTATTAGGATATTAATTCAGTTTGCTGGTGTTAATGGAGTGAATAATACAAAGTTTTATAACAATAGTTTTTAAATGATAAATCTAAAATGACTAGAGCCCCAAATGTTTGTTAAAATACATTGGGGGGGAAAAACTCATGTAAATTAACTTATCATATTTTCTGAAAAATGTTGCACGGAGTCAAACTTATTTAACGAAAATTTGTGGGTATTTTTTTTTTTTGCATTTTACTGCATTTCGCAATAAATTAAATTAAACAGCCGATTTGCAAACAATATTAATATAATGTTAAACTTATTAACTAAAACCTTTTACATTTGGTAGTATTTGGAACAGAATTGAGAAAATGGGTTCAATTATAAAATAGTGGCGTTTATTGTAAACGTGATGTGAAAATTAACGCAAAACTAAAAGTTGTTTTTGGAACAGAAACTTGTGAGATGATAACATTTCCTAGTGTTTCACAATGATGCACATCAGTATAATTGCAAGAACTTAAAAATAGATAAAACTCAAAAAACCCTTCCCCCGCAAACCGACCTTTCCTTGACGTTTGCAGGCGGCTAAGAAACAAGCGCCTCCAAAGAAAAAGGCACCTCCACCTCCCAAGGAAGTGGAAGAAGAATCCAGCGATGAGGAAGAAGAGGTGAGGAATCCATCTGTATATAATGATGCATTTGAATCACTTTGTTGCCGATGAAAGATTTGTTTGATTTGAATTTCAATCTCAATTCGGCAGGCGCCACCAGCTAAAGCCGTAACGAAGAAAGCAGCAGCTCCGGCTAAGAAAGTGAAGAACGGGAAAGCTGCTGCCAAACAGGAGAGCGACGATGAAGAATCTGGTAAGTGAATTGCTTTCATGGTCCTCTCAGTGCTGTGTTCTTAATCTAAAAGTTAAAATATTGTAATGCGTCTTAATTTCTTCCAATAGAAGAGGAAGCTCCTCCCCCAAAGAAGGCCACGCCTGCTAAAGCTGCAGCTCTTGCCAAGAAAGCAGCGCCTGCTGAGGAGTCCGATGACGACGAGGAGGATGATGAAGGTATGGAAGTGTTTCAGTGTGGTGTCTGTTCATAAGTGATTTGAACCTTTCTAACAACTGTCCCCTGTCTTTTGTAGATGATGAATCTGAGGAAGAGCTGCCTCCACCCAAGAAGGCGACTCCGGCCAAAGCCACAAAGAAAGCAGCTCCTGCAGCCAAAGCACCTGCTGCGGAGGAGGATGATGATGAGGAAGATGATGATGGTGTGTGTGTGTGTGTTTAAGAGCTGCACATGTGATGCTCTGGGGTTTAATACTAAGTGTTTGATTCTAATTTAAAATTGTCCTGATTCAGAAGAAGAGGAAATGGACACGACTCCAGCCCCCAAAAAGGCAGGAATGGTGAAAGCAAAGGAGGACTCTGAAGAGGAGGAAGATGATGATGATGAGGAGGATGATGATGATGAGGAAGAAGGTATGATGGTGAAGTTTTAGATGGGTTTTGATGTTATGCTGGTCAGATGCATTTGGTTTGTTAAAATATTAAGTTGGTGACTGATTCTTTAGTTCCAGACCCAGAAAGTGAATAAAGCATGCAGATTTTGAATATATTTATTATTATTATTTTTTAAAAGAGCGAGATTGGGGGGGGGGGTTAGCAATATAACAATAGCTATATATTTGATGTGAAGACACTTGTAGTTCAGATGTACAGTTACTGATTAAAATACACTGTGAATTTGCTAGAAATGGATATTTAAGTACCAAAATGACACCCCAAAAAAAAAAAACGAATGCAATTTTTGCAAGACGAAAATTCAGTGCATCCCCTACACCCTAGTTAAAGTTTTAAAGTGGATCAAAGTAGTAGTGAGGGGGCGGGATCGGGAAAACACCACAAGCTGGGATTTGAACTCGGGACATCTAATACATTTACGAAATCTAACATTATACTCTTCTTGGCAAAGTGTGTTGTGTGACTGATTTATGAGGGTGTTTATATAGATTTTATTTATTTATTTTGGACCACATTGGTCACTTCCAATAGTAATGACACCATCATGTGGACCATAACATACAGTTGCTTCTCAAATTAGAATATCATGGAAAAGGTCTTTTGTCATTTTATTTAAAGGCAGAGGTTTTTTTGGGTTTAGTTTCCAAATAGTTTAACCTTTTTTTTTTTTTTTTTCTTTTGCTCTTTAGAAACCCCGGTCACTCCAGCGAAAAGGAAAGCTCAGACCAAAAAAGAGAAGGGAACGCCGCCGACAAAGAAAGCTAAAACTGATGGTGAAGGTGAGACTTCAGTTCTATACACTTGAGTTCTTGTGCATTGAACTACATATGATGATCTCAAGGGACTTAATACTGAAATATTTGATGTCACCTTTATTTTAATTCTGATGTTGGTTTAAAGGGGAATTTCTCTTTCTTTGTTTTGGTATGGCAGACTAAATTTGCTTTTGAATTTTCAGGTTTCAGTCTCTTCTTGGGCAACTTGAACAACAATAAAGACTTTGATGAAATCAAGTCTGCAATCACAAAGTTCTTCTCAAAGGAAGGCCTTGAAATTCAGGAAGTCCGTCTTGGCGGGACCAAGTAAGGAGAAAATTGTTCTTGGGAATCCTATTCCAGTCAATAGTCATTGCAACGGAGTTGTTAACTCTTCTAAATCAGGCGTCGTCATTTGTTTTGAAGGAAATTTGGCTACGTTGACTTCGCGTCAGAGGAAGACCTGCAGAAGGCTTTGGGACTCAACGGCAAGATTCTGTTGGGCCAACCGGTGAAACTCGACAAAGCCAAAAGCAAGGAAAACTCCCAGGAAAACAAAAAAGGTAACATTCCCACAGCTTTGTGAGCGTAAATCCAACCAGAAATGATGACAGCTTTTCACTTTCCTGAACTCTCGTGTGGGCATACGATAGTCAAGTGCTGATCTGGAGCCGTCGCTAATGTGTTACATCAAACATTGCACTCGCAGACACTAATGTTTCAGCCCTTTTCTTCCTCAGAGAGAGATTCACGCACTTTGTTCGTAAAGAACCTGCCGTACTCCGTAACGCAGGAGGAACTGAAGGAAATCTTTGACCAGGCTGTTGATATCAGGATGCCGATGGGCAACAGCGGTTCGAGCAGAGGGTAAGACTAAGCCACGGCTCTGTGTTATTAAAAATGCATCTTTTAAGTGAATCATTGACTGACATCCTCTTACGGTACAGAATTGCCTACCTTGAGTTCAAGTCTGAGGCAATCGCAGAGAAAGCAATGGAGGAGGCACAAGGGACCGATGTTCAGGGCCGTTCTATCATCATAGACTTCACCGGAGAAAAGAGTCAGAAGGGCGGCAAACGTGAGTAACGGTGCTGTCTAGGTCTGGTTTGGCTCGGGACTAGATCGGTTTTAGCTGAAAGTTAACAGCGCTTTTGTTTTCTTCTCTCTTTAGCTGCTGCTGTTGCAAACAAAGTACTGGTGGTAAACAACCTAGCGTTCACTGCGAATGAAGACGCCCTCCAGAGTGTGTTTGAGAAGGCCGTGTCCATCAGAATACCACAGAGCAACAACAGACCGAAGGGGTAAGTAGTTGATTCAATGCATTTAAAGATGTGTAGAACTGAATCTGTTTAGGTTTTTATTAATTTGACAGTTTAATGCAGGGCTCCTGTGACTCATTGCCATTTCTGTTGCATATGAAAAAATCAAACGGCAAACGAAAGCATAACAAAATCAGAATTGAATGAAACCGAATAAATATAGGGTGCTGCATGATCTACTGAGAACCATTCAGATTAAAAACCAATGTAACTGCACAGGTGTAGAAGACCAAAAGCAGTAACGCAGTAACCATGGTGTTGTGGCAGAAATGGTCAAGTGTTATTACATTATTCATTTCAGTTCGGTTTCATTCAATTCATGCAGTGTTCAATGACTTGCAAACACCTCACACAACCGTTTCCAACACTATAAAGATCCTAAATGATCCAGTTTGAATGTTTTTAATGGGATGACCAAAATAAACTGGTGTACAGACACTTGTAAATTAAATCATCAAATCACCGTCATAACCTGTAGATGGCAGCAGATGGGCACTTGTAGGCTTATTAGACCTATGCTTCCATTTTATATTTTGAAAATTACAAAATTATGTAGTCACAAAAAATAACAAATCAGAAAACCGTACATTTAAGAAATAAAAAGTCAAAGTGCTTTGAATTTGTGACCAGTTGGTCAATTTTTATATAAGACTTATGGAGGAAAAAAAAGGCAATTAAAGTTATGGTGTTTTTGTTCTTTTCAATTTGTTTTCTGTATGAACATCAGTAAGACTTCGACTGAAATGGAATCTGACACTTCAAATAGATTCTAAACAAACCACGATGTCATGGATTCATTTAGAATAATTCCAAGTGTTTACATGGATTCCAGGAAGTTATAGAATAATGTAAACTTCTCAACAGTTTGTCTAAAGCCTGTTTTTTTTTTTTTTTTGTCCCCCCCCCCCCCCCCCCCCCCCCCCAAGACCAATATGTAAAATGCCAGTAGGGGGTGTTTGTGTAATCAAACGCTTTCCAAAACTAAAGTGTTCAATTTAAAATTTGACACAGAGATTAGAAGAGCATTATTCAATCCCTTTGCTAAATAGTATGTTCTTAAACACCACCTGGTAGCTATTTTATGCAACTGCGGCTAACAAAACGCGTGCAACTTATTGGCTGGTCAGTTGTCTGTTAATTTGTAATGGGCGGAATTAAGTAGCATTGGCGACGTGCAATTGTTTTTGACAGCAGTTTATTCAAATTAAAATGGTTTTTGCACCAATTTTCTTTTGCGTTTATATTCAACCTGTAAAGGGGCATGATTTAGTCACTTTCAAGTTTTTGTTTTAGCTGTGCTGATTTCAACTTTTGCTTTGGTCTAATGTTGTTGTTTTTTTTTCTTCTCGTAGATATGCGTTTTTAGAGTTTGAGAACGTGGAGGATGCCAAGGAGGCGCTGGAGAACTGCAACAACACAGAAATCGAGGGAAGAAATATCAGATTAGAGTTCAGTCAGAACGAAAGAGAGAGAGGCAGTGGAGGAGGAAGAGGAGGCTCTGGTTAGTGTAGATCACTTCTTATTCAATTAATCTAATCTCACTTTTTTCCCCTCAATGAATCCTGGTTTTTAACCGTTTCCCCCTCTGTTTGTAGGACCTACAAAAACCCTTTTTGTCAAAGGCCTGTCAGAAGACACCACAGACCAGTCTCTGAAAGAGTCGTTTGATGGAGCGGTCAATGCCAGAATCGTCATGGACCGAGACACCGGGTCATCTAAAGGGTACAGCTGTGTTTGATAACTTTAACATGTGTCTTCTCATGAGCTCCTCTCTGTCGATCCAGTGACAGTGTATGGATTCGCACGAGAAGTAGAGCGAACATCACAGTTAAACAGGTGTTTCCACTATATTGGGACATGCCCATGTCTGATGTGAGACATTCGAACGATTGATCCAGTAACTACTGCTGCTCCCTCTGAATGTTATCTTAATACTGTGTTCCTGCCTTCAGGTTTGGTTTCGTAGACTTCGATAGCGAAGAAGACTGCAAGGCGGCCAAAGAGGCCATGGATGACGGCGAGATCGACGGGAACCGAGTCACTCTGGACTACGCCAAGCCTAAGGGCGAGGGCGGCCGAGGGGGCGGCAGAGGAGGTTTCGGAGGACGTGGCGGTGGACGAGGTGGTTTCGGAGGCCGAGGGGGCGGCAGGGGCGGTGGCTTCAGGGGAGGACGAGGAGGAAGAGGCGGCGGCTTCAGAGGAGGAAGAGGCGGTGGGTGTCTAGTGATGCATCTATAGACCAAATACATAATCGAACACTACACTAAACTTTTTTTGAACCATTTTTAACCTCTTTTTGAGTTTTAATGGCGTTTGTGTGAATTTTAAACCGTTCTCTCTCTTCAGGTGGACGCGGTGGATTCGGCGACAGACCACAAGGGAAGAAGATGAAGTTTGATTAAGTCTGTAACTGAACTGTTTCCGTTTGCTTAAATCCACATTGTCGGAGCGTTTCTAGGACATTCCAGAAAGCATCAGTAACTGTACAGTGACCCCCGACCCCTCGCTCCCTTTTAACTGTGCGAGTTCTGAAACGTCCCAAGCATTCGCGTGAATGTTGTAATTATGCTCTGCTGGTTTAGATACAGGTTGTACATGCAACAGTTTGGTGTGTGTGCGTGTGTTTGGTCTTTTTGTTATGGTGTGCATCAACACCCCACCTCCAACAAATTATTTAATTTTCTTTTTAAGGAAATAACTTTAACTTTAGGTTCAAGTTTAATGTGCAGTACCCTTTTAATGTGCAAAGCATATTGTAACACATAGAGTTGATTGCCTATTTAGAGATAAATCTATTTGAATGGGATTAACATGGATATAAAGTGTGTGGTATGGCTAGTGTCAAATTTATAAACTAAATTTGGCTTGTGACAGTGTTTTGCGCTTTCTTTTTTTTGTTTCCAGATTTTTCACAATGTAAAGAACCATTTTGATTAAAATTGGTTTTTTAAACTTTGGCTTGTGATTTGAATTTATTTATTTGACTAACTGTAGTGACCAGAGTAGTGTGGCATAATTGGTTAAGAAAAGTTTCGTGTGGCGCTACACATGTGACATGAGATGAAATGGATATTGTGGGGCAAATTAAAATGCATTTCTCAGCTGCCAATTTGGTAGTTTTATTCTTTCAGCTGTTTCAGTTAAATAGTTGTACTGATTTCTCATTTTTATTGTTAGATTGCTACTTGGAACAAGTCAAGAAGTAAAACAATCTAAAAGGACAAACTTGTATTAAACCAAGGAAGTATCAAGTAGTTTGCTTACACCACATGGAGTGTGTTCATCAAATTAAGTTATTAAATTCCAACTTTGGCTGAAAATTGTGAAACCAAAGTACAATTTGTAACGGTCACCTAGTAAGAAATAAGTTAATGTTTGCTAGTTAAACTAAATGGGTTTACAGTAGCTGACTGGATGTCCTTTTTATCCATAAATTCTCCTATTATATAATTTCGCAGGTGAATGACACACGAGCTTACATTTATTTAGCTAAATTATGATCAAGTTTATCATGACACTAATGCTTTTGTAGACTGAAGGAAGGACATTTGCGTTCATATTAGCATTATGCTAGCACCCCCTTTTTTTTTGGCTCGGTCCAATAAGCTGAAATATGGCACCCAGAAGATAACATCGGTGTTTTGGTAAGATTGTAATGGTCTTCTTACCCATAAGCACCTGCTGTAATGTAAGAAGATGACCTTTCTCGAGGAAGGTCCTCCTTCGAGAAAGAAGATTAAAATGCCTCGCGAGTCAAAAACAACACGACGTGTAGCATAAAGAGGCCTTGTTTACGATCTCAGCACGTTGTCTGTAAGGTAAATGAGCTGATTTCCCCACAACTTAGAAGTTTATTTACCCAAACAAGCCGTTGTGATGTTACAAGTGGCATATCCTTAAAAAATTGTATTTAAACTGAACCGTTCTTGTGAAATGGTGGTTTTTCGACATTTCTGTGCAAGAACAGGTCAGAAATCTGCCCTGAGGATTTCCCCAGAGACATCAGTGTGAAACAGGTCTGCAGAGGGAGTACTTTACTGTATTTCTACCCCAGCTCTCTTCATTTGCTCTCACTAATTAACAGTCAGTGATCACAGCTGGCGATCAAAGCCTCTGAACTGCCGTTTTGTTCAACACAATATCCATCCAGACTGTTTCTGGATGACTATTTTAGCTTCAAAGGTGTGCATGCTTCACACAGTCATTAAAGTGAATGATCTGAAATAGGCTGACTGATAAATAAAAGATATAGTACCATTCGATGGTTTAGGATCAGTGAGATGTTTTTAAAGAAATAATAGCTTAATTTAAGTGCATTAGATTGATCAAAAGTTAAACCTTGCAAGAGATTCCCGTTTCAAATAAATGCTGTTCTCACGAAGTCCTATAAAATGAATTGTGTCTTGGTTTCTACAAAAAAAAAAAAGATATATATTGAGCTCATTAATTGTCCTTGAGCATCAAATCATTGTATGAGAATGATTTCTCAAGGATCACGTGACACTTAAGACTGGAGTGATGATGCTGAAAATACAGCTGCACATCACAGAAAATGAAAGTTTATCATATGCTCAAATAAAAACTCTTATTTTAAATTGTAATATTATATCGTTTCTATAGTTTTGCTTAGTCTGTATAAATCAAAATTAGTTCAACAGTTATCCAAACATTACTCATAGTGATAGGTAAGTTTAATTGAACTATAAATACATACATGAATATCAGATTAATAAAATAGACTGCAAAATAAATAAATAAAAATATATATATTTTATTGTATCTATCAAAATCTGAGCAGCTATGATTCTGTAGTCTAATAATTAGTAATAATAATAATCATACAGGGACTTTATTTTTTATTTTTATTTTATTTTTTTGGAAAAATTTGGACCAGCCTATTTACAGATCTGCTTTGTGTTGTATAAGGCTTGCATTTATTTATTTATTTTATATTTACAAAACCATCAGCATTAATAGGGATATGCTCCTTGACAGCATCTTGGATTTTGGAAAGGTTTTTTGGCTATATGTTGGGAATTTGTAAGTCATCTCAAAAATGAGTTTTTCGCGCAAGCTTTTTTTTTTTTTTCTTCAAACCACACCCTGTAAACCATCTCTTACGAGCATCGCTTTGTGCCCCCTTCAGAATACTGACAGAAAATTGAAAGTGTGATTTTCTCTGGAATCAAGAGGCTTCACTAGACCTGATAATTAACTTTACAGTAGAGTAGCACGGGTGATTATATCTTTTGAGATCTAGGTTAACTGTTAAACGTGCACGGCTTCATTCATTGCGCTTATGAATGCACAGTCACGTGACATGTGGCTTAAAGCGGTGGTGGATAATTTGATCTGTTGCTTACAGATTTGCCATTCATAAAAGCTATATACACGTCTACTGTAGTCAAATAAAGGATATCTAAACCCCGGTGTCAAATGCCAAGATGCTTATCTTTCTGTATAGCAGTTTTAGAATAACAGTTTATGCTGTTTTGTCCCTGTTGTTTAATTTCCCGTATTTTTACTTTAAACAAAGAAAAAACTAAGAACAATGAACAAAAGATCATATAGCTTTCCAGTTGTGTCACAAAGATACATTCAGCTTTATCAGGGACCTTAGCACTCAAGACAGTGTATATGATATTATCATCTATTCAAGGTATTTGAGCTGAATCTACTTTAACAATGTATTATTTAGTTACTTGGTTCAGTACATCCACGATTGCTTATCGCAATATAACAGAAAGAAAAGATGCAAATGAATAACATGGAAGATTTTGTGATTTGTTTTAGAGGGTCAGAAGGTTAAAGTGTTTTGTATACATATTAAATATATTTGACATCCTATATGTCATACATTAAGGTATATTTCTATGATATTTATAATATATACACTTTGAAATCCACAAAATCAAACCCTAGACAAAGTATTTTACATGGGAATTACGTGTCTAATTATGTTCTTAATACATATTTGGTTTATGCATTATTAAAATATGTACATTATGCAGGACATTGAGTTTCAGAAAGCCTGAGACATCAGTTAGGTGCTAATGTATTAATATACAGTCAAATTTAGAATTAGTTTTTGTATTTTATATTAAATATTGTATAAACCTGCTATATATTGTATTTGAAACATCTATAGGAAGTATATGTTAAATTATGCATTGTAAATTAAAGTATATGCATTGTGAAACTATGAAAATAAGGCTGTAGAAATACAATCAAATGCGTTTTGATCTCTCTTTTGAACAGAACTTGTACAAATGGCATTTTTTAAAGGATATAAAGGACCAATCGAACGCTTTGGACTTTTTGAAGAAACATTTATTTACAAACACTAATCCATTTTCACCTTCGTTTGTTCATTCCAGTTCATTTTTTTACACATTCAGACCGTGCAGCTTGTATCACAAATGTCCGTGTTTTGCGTAACATTCAAGTACAATTAAATATCCTACACCAGACTCCGCCTCCTCTGATCCCATGAGCTATTTCATAAATTAATTAAACATTTACATGTACCAGACAATGTGCTGTTTCACAGTTTTAAAGTAAACCCTCTACCAAATGCATCTCAAGTCTATGGGCAAATCCAACAAATAATAATAATAAATAAAAGCTCTTAAGAGATGAAACAACTCTACGAGCTGCTATCATTCGAATACATACTGTAATTTGAGAAATGTACATCATTGCAGCAGAAATAACATGGTCTTGTTTGATGAATCTACATTGAAAACCTACATCTGTCCACAAAGGGGCAGACTAAAACAAAAACGGTGAGGTAGAGACTCGTTTCCTTCTGTGTGGGACAGTCTTGTGACACAAAGTCATAGCTCACTCAAAAATTACAAATCTGCCATAATTGCCTTTTGCAAACTTTTTTTTTTTTTTGTCTATACAACAAAACAAGACCACGCTGACTTTTACTGCACAGACCAAAAAATAAAAATACTTTCACAGGTGAACGAAGCTAATAGAACAACATGATGATGAGTAAATTATTTTCATTTGGGGTACTTTTTTTTTTTTTTTTTTGTCGTCTTGATGTTCACAAAAGCTAGTGAAAAATGAACCATCTACATATTAGTCGCATCATTTGTTGCACATAAATTAAGTTAAAATATTGTCCAGAAATCTCCTCAAAAAAGGAGAACGTATTCTCTTCGAGCAAGTTCTCAAAGTTCTCACCCTTCGTTTGGTTTCGTTTCTGAACGAATTCTGACCTGTTTCAGATTCAGAAAGTCTGGGACTACAAGAAGTCCATTCTCTGCGAACAGATCAAGTCACTGTTGACCAGTTTCCACATGTCTATCAAATCCGGCGGGAGCAGTTTATGCACCACTAGCATGCTCTTAAAGAAGCACGGCTCCCTGTTGAGTCGACTGGTCTTATTCTTCACCAACCCAAAGGTTTTGAAAGCGTTGTGCCTTATTGGGGTCACCTGAAGCACCTCCAGACACATCCCAAGAAATACATCGTCGATGGGATAGAGTTCCAGAGTTTCGCAAGCCCCGTAGAGTTTCCGAGCCAGAGGTCCGTCCATCAGGAAACCGCCTCCGCCGGCGTACGGCGGGTAGAGCGTCTTATTATACAAGGCTTGCGGGATGTAATACTTGTTCTGCTTTTTGCGAATGGGTTTGGCTTTGAAGAGAACGTCGCCGACGAAGAGGTCCTTCAAGTCTTTGCTGTCTTCCAGATACTCCAAGATGTTGG
This sequence comes from Carassius carassius, assembly GCF_963082965.1. Taxonomy (NCBI): domain Eukaryota; kingdom Metazoa; phylum Chordata; class Actinopteri; order Cypriniformes; family Cyprinidae; genus Carassius; species Carassius carassius. Next base: position 31,424,861 of record NC_081770.1, read on the forward strand.
GAACGCTGACGAACACGTCGTCGTCGCCTTTGAAGATGTAGCGGGTGTTTCCGCAGTAGATGGAGAACCATTTGAGGAAGTGGATCTCCTTGAGGGTCAGGTTGAAGAAGCTGTCCATGAAGTCCCATTGCAGGATGTCTCCGTAGATGTAATCCTCATATTCCAGAAGCTTCTGATGGTTCGCCCTTTCTTCCTCGTTGGAAGACGTTCCGAGAAGGAAAAGCGTCTTGATTCTTTTCCCGTTGATCACTTGTTCTTTACCCCAAGTTTGCCGGATGACCTCCCGTCGATCATACTGTGTTATTACCGACTTGATGACCATCAGCATGTCTACGTCTCCGGCGCACTTCTCTGGGTGATTCATGAGGATGGGAAAGTACCTGCAGTGCCTGTAAAGCAGGAATTGCTTGAAGTTGTCTTCCAGACCCGTGAACCACTCCAAGGAAGAGAAGTTGAGGTTGACGATGCAGTTGGAGCTGGAGACGTCCCATGTCGTGGGGATTTGCTTTTGGGTCAACCTCGCTCCTTCTGTGGTAGCCTCCACTCTTTGAACGCTCTTCCAGAAGTTTATGCTAATCAAGTCTTTTTTGTCGCCTTTCGCCATGAGCTCCATCCGCACCTGTCTCTCGATCCTGTCGCTCTGGAAGTCTTGGAAGTCTCCTCTGTGGAAAACAGTAAGCGTGACTGCAGCCAGGAAGAACATGATGCTGATGCGCTTGAAAACTCGCCATCGTTCTCTGGCGGTCATCCTATAGGCAAAAAGAAAAAAAACAGAAACCTTGGTAACAGTTTAGTTTAGAAACCAATTTTCATTAGAAACTAGTTGGTTATTACTAAGATATTGGCTGTTAATTAGTACTAACAAAGCACATATTAATGCCTTATTCTGCATGACCATAATTTAGATCCTTCAATCCTATTTTATACTTAAACTTAACTACTACCTTATTATCTATTAGGAGTTTGAGGGAAAAGTCATAGTTAATAGTGAGAACTGGTCCCCAAACCAAAGTGTGACCGAAAGCTTGAAACAAATCGTAAAGACTTCCATTCAAATGCGGTTTTGTATGTCATATTTGCCCAAAAAGCTTTGCCTAATCAAATGGGTTGCATTATAGCAGGGTTTTGTTTCCTTTCAAAGTTGTAAAAATACCACTAAAAGTATTCTACAAAGTTTTTAGTTTATAAAATGTATCAAAATGTGATGAATTTGATTATTTGAATCCGATGTATGATTTAAAAAAAAAAGAAGTAGCATATTGTCAAATTATATAGGCTACGTATTTTTATAGTCGGGGTAAAATTTAGGTGTTTACATACGAATCAGTTATTTAAATATTATTATTATTATTATTATTATTATTAAGAATATGTTTAGTATTAAGTAAAATAAACATGAGAGCGTTATGAATTGTGCTTAGCTTCCACAATAACATTTTCTAGAAAATATAACAACCAACCAAACAAATTCGTACAAAACGCGTACTCACATTTTGAGAGTGCCTTGTCTGTTTTGTTTTAAATAAGTTACGTAAAACCGGTCTTCAGCTCTTCAAATGAATGAAACGATCTCTTTAGACAATCCTATGCTGCACCAGAAAAAAAATGAAAAGAAACGTGACAAAAAGACGACAATAACCCCGAAGCACGGAGTTTCTCTTGAAGACGTGAAAGTAAGACATCCCAAGAAACGTCTGTCTGCTTCTTTTAAAGTGTGCGTGACTCATATGCAAATAAGCCGGATGGCCCCGCCCACCGCACGCACATTCTCCCAGCCAACGCGAACAGAACCTGTGCGTGTTTTACAAGATGTTACATTTAACAATTAAAATGCAGCTTTCACAGCAGCCACAACTGTCAATCACAATAGATCTATCACAGTCTATCACAATACATATAGATAGATAAATTATCTACATGTGTGTTTAATCTAAAATTTAGTAAAACTAAAATAATAACTATTTATTAATAAATACTATTTATAAAATGTATTATATTTCATATTGCTATTGTATGCTATTTAATACAAACCTGTGCACATTTGACTTCAGTGGTTTGATTGAAAACTATTAACATCCACATCAACTATAACATTATGATGTCCACTATATTTGGCCAGGATTTATGAATTGACGTATGTCAATCAATCACCAAATGTTTGCACATCAAACACTGGATTGTGCATGTGAGCATACTTAATTGTGCCTGCAGCTGCAAATGTTTGAATCAACACAAAGAATTAGGATAGACTTACTCGGATCCAAAGACTTGCGTCATTTCATGGTACATTAGAAGAACTTTTCAGGTTTAGATTTACCTTAAAGTAAAATAAAACAGGATTTTTTTTTAAAATTTTAAGTTTATTATTATTATTTATATTTTTTCCTGAAAAATGTGTTGTTATATAAAATACATACATATACATTTATTTATCATCATATATATTGACACCACAAAAAAAAAAAAAAAATCCCTAATTGTGACTTTTATAGTTGCTATCCTTACCGTAATGCTTTTGAACATTATTAATTATTAAAAAAACAAAGGTGCATCTAATGGCTTTGTTTATGCAAGAAAGATTTCCTTGCCTAAGGCATCGAGTGCATTTAGCTGTGTTGCTTTCTGATTCACCCTTCACGGACATGAAGTCAAACGACAATATGAGGAAACCAGCTGCACATGACTTAATGAGTCACTGTCCAGGTGCTCTAGAGTTGCCTGGCATGGAAGTGGAAAGAAACAAGGACTAGAAACAAGTGTCATGAAACCAAACAGACCAGTGAGAGTCGGCAGCAGAGCACAGGATGCAGCAGTTTTTAATCCATTTTAGGAATCAAAAGCCATTGTGTTTTCATTGAGGTGTAGCTTTTGAAGTACAGAGGCAGGTTTGAGATCATGTCTCAGTGAAGGGCCCTCAATGTCAATGGCTCGCGGACACTCCATCAGCCATGTTTATCTGGAGATGGTGGTGTGCTTTACTGATAACAGATACTGCCATGTAGAGCCAGCACTTCCCCCTTCCTGCTGTCCCAACACAGATCCACTTTCTGGAAGCGAGATGAGTGCATTAATGTCCATCGGGTTGATTTTTATGTTTACTTTTTGTTATATGATGTCCATTGAAACACTTTAAATAAAAAGTTATATTCCTATATTTATTCTGTTAAAAAATTATGTACTTGCAGGGTCATTTCTATGTATTTCTATCACCCTCTAAATATTTTTAATTAAAGTAACTATGGGGACAGTTCACTTCCCATAGTTTGACCTTTAGTTTTAAACACTCAAACTACTTTCAGATGCATTGTCCTGTGTACTGCCCACAGCCAGATAAATCACTTAGTGATAAATCACTAAATTCACTGAATAGAATATCTGAGTTATGCAAATATATAAATATGCAAAAAATGTAATTGTGCATTTATGGTAAACGAAAAACTATAAAATTATCCCTAAGTAAGCCAAAGTAGTCAGCCAATTTTTTATTTGTGCTTTTATCTTTTATTAGGACAGGACAATGTGTAGCAGACAGAAAATAAAGTGGGAGACAGGGGGTGGGATCTGGAACTCGGGACGCCCGTAATACAATGGCGTTATGTAAAGTGTGTTGGAGGCATTACTGTACATGACTGGCTTTCATGTTAACTGTTCAGCTTTCTTTAGTCATGCAGAGGTGACTATCTTGTAAGACAGAATCTGTGGATTGGGTACACAGTCCTGTGCTGTGAGCACATCTGGGGTAGTTGCCTTTGGTGTTCCACAAAAGAGGAAGGTAACACATTTGACTTTTGCACTAATACAACATGGTGGCTTTCCTCTGGTCCTTCCTGAGCGGTCTCTGGCTGACGTAAGCATACAAACACACATACAATATTTTTTGTTTAAAAAAATCTCCCTGAAAATTGGTGAGCTGAAATACATTTTTCAAGAAAAGCTTGAACACCAGAAAGTATCAGTTCTAATATTTATGTTCCTGTTCGTACCTTCTTGTTAGATTAGCGATATGCTAACAGTAAACCCAATTGGAGTAAGGAGCATTGTTTTATGACATAAAGAGTTGGCATCTAAAGTGCTCCAAATCAGTTTAGGTTCATGTGCTGCCTCACGGTGCAGGTACACTTCATTTTCTGCGTTCTGCTCAGTTTAAGCCATTCAAAGTACACAGTTGAGTGTGCAAGCATAGTACAGTCCACTGATCATGAGTGAAGATGTATGCATTCAGTGCATACGCCCTTATATAGTTGACTTTTGTTTTCAAACACTCGAGTCGCTCACTCGTGCGGTTGTCTGCAAGCATACCAAATTCAGGACATCAGTGGACTGTGCTGATGACCGAAATTGTAGACACAGGTAGTATATTTTTGCAAATTTTCTGTTTCACTTCATACATTGCACAATTGACATGTTTTCCATGCGTAGACTGCCTAGTGAACCTTTGTTTACCAGCACTCATGTACATGTATGCAAGTAAAAATATGGATTCATGCAAACATTGTGCATGGACATCAACCGACTCTGCTGATGATACAATCGAATCACGTGGACTGTCTGCTAGTCGGAATGGAAGATGGACAAGGGAACTTGAGTGCAGGTTGAAATATTTGGCACATGTGCACTATCCAGTTGACCTTTGTTTTCTAACATTCAAATCACCTGTGTATGCACTGTTGTCTTTGAGGATACGAAATTCAGGCTTCATGCAGACATTGTGCACTGACATATGCAGACTTTCTTGATGCCAAAAATTGCATTACACTGACTGAGCCTGAGAGGAACATGGACATGTGAAGTTTACAGTTCAGTTTGTAAACCAGGGGATCTTGACCCTACTCCTGGAGAGCTACCGTCCTGCAGCATCAGCTCCAACTCAAATCAAACACGTTTTTTAGGGTTACTTGACAGGCAGCTGTGTTGGAACTGAAGTCTGTGGGACGGTAGATCTCCAGGAGCAGGGCTGGAGATCCTTGGTGTAAACCAGGTTTCCTCAAATCTCCCCCTGGAGGGCCAATCTGCTGCAGAGTTTAGCTCCAACCCTGGTCCCTGATCAAACTCACCCACCTGTCATTTTCTAATGATCCTGACGACATTGATTAGCATGCTCAGGTGTGTTTGATAAGGGTCAGAGCTAAGCTATGCAGGAAAGTGGATCTCGTGGGCCAGATTTGAGGATCCCAACCATTTGACCGTGAGAGTGAACAGACAAGCAGTCAACAGACTGCTTGTCTCAAAAACCACAACTGTGGTCCTTGCACTTGACTACTTACTTGACATATTTCCTGTAGTTAGCTCAAGTGGGTATGAAGACCGCAAGCTGTTTATGTAACTATCTAACGGGACACACTTACAATATAGTGTTGTAAAAATGTAAGGTTTTCACAGAGCTTTATTTACACAGTTTCTAACTTTGCACTTTCCAAAAACTTTGAAATGTCTACTCAGTAGTCCCTACAACAGACCACACAATTTAGTAATTGTGGTGCTTCATAATTAAAAGCATTTGTAAATGATATTCAAAATAAACATACTCACCTTTGCACCAATAAAACACTACAAAACCACAACACCTTAGATGTTGCTACCAAATTATATGGAATATCACATTTACACAATGGAATGTACATAATGTGATTTCTTGCGATTTCGTGGCACGTGAGTCCCTGAACATGACGCATGATAGCATGTGCTTAGCATCGGATACTGGTACGGAGTGTGGATGTAGTGTGCGATGAGGGTCCTGAGCTGTGGTATTTTGTAAACCTGGTACAGTTTTGTGCACACACTTCCTGTTGAAGATGCTTTTAAGTGCCCGAGACCACAAGAGTGGGTATTTGGACAGGCCCTCTGTGTGTTGATGTGGAGCGGGAAGTACTTTTCAAGTGAAGAAAGAAAGACATGAACATCTAGGATGACATGGGGGTGAGTAAATTATCAGAAAAGAAAATATTCTGGAAGTGAATTTATCTGTTAAGGAAGCTCAAAGGTACTTCAAAGGACCATGACATTTGTACAAAAATATACAAACCATGTATAAAACAAGTAATATGAGTTTCATATGATAGCTATTGCTGTAAGGTGTATTTTAATATGACTGGAATGTTTTATTGAGCATTAAATATCAAGGCCGAAACTACTGGGTAAACGATGCAAGGTGCGATTCCACTCTTAAGACAGTTAAAAAAAATCTGGTGTAAGGTGACATTAATAGTTACATATAGTTATGTAGTTTTACATAAACACTCTGAACTAAAGGTTGAAAATGTATTCATCTGCTTCATTTGTCCGCAGGGTTGTCACAATGCCAAGTCCTGCAGGAAATCTGCAAATGCAAGGCACAACACAGCTGGGGATTCGGAGGTTTGGTACTCCATCATGCCGAGCTCAAAACAGCTCAGCTTGAGACATAAAAACATGTCCCGAGAGCTCGTCCCCCATGGACATATCTAATCTCACCAGGAATTCTGTTACAAAGAGCACAGCATTTCCACTAGAAGGACACTGCTATGCTTTAACTAACTCCTCATCTCCAGACTTAGTAACTCTGCAAGCTTGCTTTGGGATCGGCTAAAACAAGCCCAGCTTTATCCATCGTTAACAACAAATAACCTGCTCTTTGATGGTTTCCTTTGGACTTCCTCATACCCAAGGGCCCGATTGGATCTGCCAAGAGCTGGTTGCAAAGGAGGTTTTGTGTTAGGGGACAGAAACAGAGGGACTTATGGTCCAAATATGGTCCACTTTCAGGCCAAGGGTTGGGGGTGTGGGGGCGGGGGGGCTGGGGGTGTTAGGAAAAATCCCCCTGAAGCACAGGATGCACATGGACAGACCATGACAGCTAGAATAAAGCCGGATATGGAGAGAGAACGAAAGGAAGAGAGGATTGTGGGACACAGCTGAAGTTAGTTTAAATAATTCCTGTTTTGCAGGGCTGTTTTTGTGTCCCGTTGTTTTAGTGCACCATCCAGGAAGTTGGAGAAACAGTGCTGTCATCAGAGCCAAATAAAACACATTAGTCACTTTAGTTAAACTACATTTACTGGAGAAAATGCGAGTGGGGTTTACTTTAAAATGCACTGCCATGATGGGTGTAGCTGGTGGTTGTCAGTGTGTTGCATTGCAGTTTCTAGGGTCTTCTGAGTGGTTGCTAATGTTGGAATGTGCTATACTGTTTGTACGACATTGTTAGGGTGTTCTGGATGGTTGTTATAACATTGCTAAGCAGCATTGGTGTTTCCTGAGGACACCAGCAGGTAAAGTTTCAGCGGGAGTCCACGTCTCAGTCACCTCCCCTGAGCCCATTGATTTTTAACAGACCCCCTAAAGTGTGTGGTGAGTTTAGTAGGGGGTAATTGAGAATGAATGGGGGAAAAGTGAGAGGACGAAATGCTTTCATCGCAATATGATTGGATATGACTGGTTATGTTCGGCTGTGATTGGTTCATGCAATAAATCCCAAAATCAATGTAATGGCAAGACATTCACTCAACACACTTTCTAGGGTATGTTTACACTAGTGCATTTTAATTTTGAAGCGCATAACTTGCTACGATTATACACTTCGCCAGCATTTTCGACCCTCGACAATGGAGATGTTTAATGGAGAATGGACTAGATTGAAAACTCTGGGGTTGAGTTTTGGTGTAATAGGACCGAAACGGAGACTTTTGAAAATGATGGCATGGCTAGCCTCATTCGCACTGGGTATCCTTGATGTGTAAACAATAACATCGTGCTCATTATTGTACCCATAGATAAGTATAGGTAGATGCCCCATGAGAATGATCCAAGCACGTAGACACATATACCATCTAAATAAGAGGTAATCTACTTATACATGTCTATGGTTGTACCTGCATGATTGGTCATGTGACATACGTTTCTGGTTGTGTAATGTGGATTATGAAATGCATTGAAAACGCCATTGTAGACGAGGATTGTTTTAAGGCAGCAGCTATTTGCTTAATTTATTTTATTATTATAAATAGCAATAGAGGCTATTTACACTAATTTTAAATAGCAATTAGATGCTATTTACACTAGGTGAAAATAGCATATTTTCTTAGTGATAGATGCTATTTACACTGTGCAAATAGCAGCTTTTCTGCTGTTTATACTATTTACTGAAAATAGTAACTGCACCTCAGTATTGTAGTAGATTATGATGATGATGACTGATGATTTGAAAAATGTAAAAATAATTAACTATTAAAAGGAATACCTGTTCACAAATAAAATATAATTTATAAAATATAAGTTCACAAAAAATATGTTGTTTTAATTGTTACTGCCTTCAGTTATTATTTTTGAATGCTTAAAAACACACTAACTAGATTAATTTATGGGTTTAAAAAATACGAAATAGTTTTTCTTTTTCTCATAGTGCAAATAATGTTTATGGTTTCTATGTGTTTGCTAAGATGTTCTGAATGGTTACTGGGCTATTGCTTAGTGGCTGATATGCCGTTTTGCATTGTTTGTAGAATAGCTAGGCTAGTCCTAGGTGGTTGTTATAATGCATTTATCCATTTTTTCACAATGAAATACTGTTGTTAGGGCTGATGGATGATAAGTGTTTTGGCTGGTTGTACATTTTCAAGTACTTTAGGAACTCACGCCAAACAAAGAGACATTTGAGACAAACAGTTAAGGAAGATATGCAAAATAAGAGAACAAATGAAAGAGGATTAACAAACCCCAAATATAAGCATTACAGACATAAGTTCACTTGAGATTTCAGCACTGTTGGGCTTCATTTGTGCAGATGTTCAGGCCGACTGGGGAAAGACATGACACACATTAGGACTTCTCATCTTCTGCTAGTTTGATCAAAATATTATGAAAAATGTGTTTTATATATTTTTAAATTACTTTTTTTTATATGACACAACAGAACATTTTTGTATAAAATTGATTTTAATGTACAAAGATATTCACAATTTGTGACTTCAAAGCACAAATCAAACCTAAAATCACAAACAACAGGTATAAACCTCAATCTGTTATCTCAGTTTTTACTTTGACCTGTATTCGTTTCCTTTACCAGGTCTATTTTACAAAGCATACTCATGAAAAACAGGCCGATATGAAGTTTTTTGACTAAAGCATACACAAAAGCAGCGACAACAATAAATCGGCATCAAATCACATGCGTGACACGGAAACCACAATTCAGACTGATCGAAAACACCTTCATCCTTCTATGTTTTTACATCTATCTGCTTCCTCTGACCGAGGGTGGTCGAGGTTCAAGAGAAACAAAGCAGGAGCGGAGCGCCAGGTGTTTGGAAGGTTGTGGGATAATGAAAGTACTTGTTGTGATTATTGCCCAAGTGTGTTGTGTTACAGAGGCGCTCTGTTGCAGGGGCTGAAAGGCCCTACGAAACCACAATCCTCAGCTTTGTTCTGCAGGCCCACGGTCGTCTCCGTTGGCCTGACCGTGATGATAAACTTGGATGGTGTTACAGGAAGTTGGATGCTCCTCTGCCGATAGCCTTCTCCTGCTGAAAGCGTCTCTTTTTTCACTTTCTATGCGATTGGCTGCCTGGAAGGTGAAAAGAATAGGATTGGGAATAGAAGGGAATATTTTTACACAAATATGCTCAGCATGTTTAGAACTGGTTTAGTCACTCTTAATTAACAGTTGAACCCCCTAATGAGGGTGGAGGGGAAATTTTGTGGTATAAAAGAATAAGACTCTTAGTCTTAGTCAGTGGCTGTAAAAGATTATAACATTTATGGAAAAACCATGGGATGGGCATGTGAAGTAATCAATCATCATCATATTTCAGACAACTATTCAGATACCAGATACATAATGCTTGTCTTTGGACATTTTGAATTGAAAATACATTATCATTTGCGTGATTCATGTAATTCTTAACTGAATGTGACGAGGAAAGAATTAAAGGGTTAGTTCACACCAAAATTAAAATTCTCATAGATTACTCGTTCCAAACCTGTAAGACCTTCAGTTTTGTGATGCTACGATAATACTTTTCTTTTCCGAGTTACGTCCTCTGCCATTTTAGAGAGTATTTCAATGCCTAAGTCCCCCAAAAATGCTTATTACGCAAATTATGTTCATGTGCGCTTTGCACCTGAATGTGAACAACAGTGATTATGTCCAATACGTTCTTTGGTAATCTCCAAAATGGTGAAAGATGTTACTCGAGGGAGAAAAATGGTTGAGTAAATTGTTATTTTTGTTTTCTTTGCGCAAAAACAAAAGTAATCTTGTAAACTGAAGTTAAGCCACTGATGTCACATGGACTGTTTTACTGATGTATTTCATATGTTTCAGGACCTAGGAACATTTCAGTTGCGTTGCTGTCTATTTCATTAAAAATATCTTAACTTGTGTTGGAATGACATGAGGGTGAGTAATTAATGACAGTATTTTCATTTTGGGGTGAACTATCCCTTTACAGTTTTGACATATTAGACAGAAATAAAGTGTAAAAGACCTAAAGTTTTAATTTATTAAACTATTTTGAACTTTATCTATTTAATGATTTTCGTCATCTCCAATAGTGATGTAATGCCTTTAAATTCAAGCCATGGATATTTTTGACATTTAGTGAGATTCATCCCTCCAAGCAATGATCTCATGTCGGATAATGATGTATTCGGAGTTCAACAGATATGTTTTCAGTGGTCTTGACTGATTAGATTGTGGTCTGAACAGACACACTTTCCTGTTAGTAACATTACGATCAGTGAGATAGAAAAGATGGACCACTTAACAGGAAGTAAACATAATATGGAGCCTTGACAATGTGTGCATTAGATAGGAAAATTGATTTTCCAGTAATGCATCTGTAAAGTTCAGCAGCAGGCAGGAAGTTGTAACACCAAATACAACACAGGCAAGACTAATTCCATCCAATTTATGAGACTGAAAGGCCAGAAAGACAGACAGACCTCACAGTAGACTGATAAAAAATTCATTATCAGAGACAGTGAGAAATAAATTGTGAAAGGCGGCATGCATAGACTGAAGAAGTTAGAAACAAAGAACACATAATAAGTAAATGAAATCAATTAAATCAGTGAATAAATGTACACTATGCTTTAATTTTGCTGATCATAATATTGACTGCCATTTAATGAATACAGTAAATGTTCACATTTTAAATGTCAAGATGTAATGAATTTTTTAAGTCACTTTAAACATCAAATGCAAAGAGACACTACTTCTAAAATTCAGTTTACAAAAAATAAATGAATTTTATTGAACAAAAATAAATAACTAATAGATACAAAATAACTACTTAAAAATACACAGCCGTGCCCTGGCAACCACCTAAAACAGTCTAGCATCTACTCTGAGTTACTTAGCGATGATCCAGGACACCTTAGCAACCACCCAGAAAACCCTATCAAACGCTCTGAACACCCCAACAACCCATAACATCCCAGCAACCACCCAGAAAACTCTATCAAACGCTCTGAACAACCCATAACATCCCAGCAACCACCCAGAAAACTCTATCAAACGCTCTGAACAACCCATAACATCCCAGCAACCACCCAGAAAACTCTATCAAACGCTCTGAACAACCCATAACATCTCAGCAACCACCCAGAAAACCCTATCAAACGCTCTGAACACCCCAACAACCCATAACATCCCAGCAACCACCCAGAAAACTCTATCAAACGCTCTGAACACCCCAACAACCCATAACATCCCAGCAACCACCCAGAAAACTCTATCAAACGCTCTGAACAACCCATAACATCTCAGCAACCACCCAGAAAACCCTATCAAACGCTCTGAACACCCCAACAACCCATAACATCCCAGCAACCACCCAGAAAACTCTATCAAACGCTCTGAACAACCCATAACATCCCAGCAACCACCCAGAAAACTCTATCAAACGCTCTGAACAACCCATAACATCTCAGCAACCACCCAGAAAACCCTATCAAACGCTCTGAACACCCCAACAACCCATAACATCCCAGCAACCACCCAGAAAACTCTATCAAACGCTCTGAACAACCCATAACATCTTAGCAACCACCCAGAAAACCCTATCAAACGCTCTGAACACCCCAACAACCCATAACATCCCAGCAACCACCCAGAAAACTCTATCAAACGCTCTGAACAACCCATAACATCCCAGCAACCACCCAGAAAACTCTATCAAACGCTCTGAACAACCCATAACATCCCAGCAACCACCCAGAAAACTCTATCAAACGCTCTGAACAACCCATAACATCTCAGCAACCACCCAGAAAACCCTATCAAACGCTCTGAACACCCCAACAACCCATAACATCCAAGCAACCACCCAGAAAACTCTATCAAACGCTCTGAACAACCCATAACATCCCAGCAACCACCCAGAAAACTCTATCAAACGCTCTGAACAACCCATAACATCCCAGCAACCACCCAGAAAACTCTATCAAACGCTCTGAACAACCCATAACATCTCAGCAACCACCCAGAAAACCCTATCAAACGCTCTGAACACCCCAACAACCCATAACATCCCAGCAACCACCCAGAAAACTCTATCAAACGCTCTGAACAACCCATAACATCTCAGCAACCACCCAGAAAACGCTATCAAACGCTCTAACTTTTTTAAAAGCCCGAACCCGTTTACAGCCCGACATTATTCAAATGTACGCACGCACACAGCTCTTTTGCCTTTTGTCAAGAATGAGTAATTTATACATGTTTTAACATAATTTATACATGACTAACGTAATAGGCCACTTGGAAGTTTGAACAAAGAAATAAAATAAGTCCTCTGTGACATCGTAACATCTCAGAACTCTAAATAGCCCTAGGTATAGACTCATTTAGCCTATAAATAGGCCAACGCACCAATAAAAACGAGTCTTTCTTAAAAATTTTAATTAAGATAAATTCTAAATTAAGATGGGTATTTGGCAATAACAAAATTAATTAAGATAAAGACTCTGCCTTATTTGCTTTGCCATAGAAGCTGAAATTTAATAAAAGAATAATGCCAACATTAGCCTATATAGGCTAGCCTATATGTCTACATTATGCATTTAAGACTCTATTAGTATTTAGCTCTGAACAACCCATAACATCCCAGCAACCACCCAGAAAACCCTATCAAAGCTCTGAACAACCCATAACATCCCAGCAACCACCCAGAAAACCCTATCAAAGCTCTGAACAACCCATAACATCCCAGCAACCACCCAGAAACCCCTATCAAACGCTCTGAACAACCCATAACATCTCAGCAACCACCCAGAAAACATTTCAAACGCTCTGAACAACCCATAACATCTCAGCAACCACCCAGAAAACCCTATCAAACGCTCTGAACAACCCATAACATCTCAGCAACCACCCAGAAAACGCTATGCAAACGCTCTGAACAACCCATAACATCTCAACAACCACCCAGAAAACGCTATCAAACGCTCTGAACACCCCAACAACCCATAACATCTCAGCAACGACCCAGAAAACTCTATCAAACGCTCTGAACACCCCAACAACCCATAACATCTCAGCAACTACCAAAACACTGTAGTAACAACCCAGATAACCATTTAGAACAACATATAAATCACCTACCACTTTACACCTTAGCAGTCTTCTACAACACCATATCAATCACCCAGCAACAAACTAATCACCCTACCAACCACCCAGAACCCCCATCAATCACTCAGAGCATCCTAGCTAACACTCAAAATCCTGTAGCGACAACGTGTACCAACACCATAAACACTTGGAAAACCTTAGAAACGTCCCAGAACACCATATCAATCATTAAGAACACCCTAGTAACAAACTAAACACAATTCCAACCATCCAGAACAACACATACACATTATCCCAATACACCACACTATCAATCAACCTGAATGCATTAGCATCAACTCAGAACACCTTAGCACCCCCCCCCAAAAAAAACCATCCCTGCACCCTACAACACCCTGGAAACCACACCAAATCCAATAACAATCCAGAACACCTTAACAAACTAAAACACTATAGCAACAACCCAGAACAACCTATCAATCACCAGCACACCCTAAGTACTTATAAGAACCAAGCAACAACCAAGAAAAATCTAGCAAGCACCGAAACACTGCAGCAGAACACCTACAACACAATAGCAACAACCTTGCTAGAACCCAGAACACCCAAGTAACCGCACAAAACATCACATTGATCACCCAGGACACCATATTAACCACCCAGAATGACCTAGCAATTAACTAAACATCCTTCCAACCATCCAAAACACCCTTTTAATCACACTGAACGTAAGAGTAACAATTTAGAACACCTTAGCCCAGAACACTTTAAACACCTAAAAACCATCCAGAACACCCTAGCAACTACCCAAACACCATAACAATCCAGGACACCATTGCAACCACTTAAAACACCATAACAACAACCTAGCAAGAACCCAAAACACCAAAACTATCCTGAACACTAAATCAATAACCCAGAATGCTTTAGCAACAAACTAAACACCCAACCAACCACCCAGAACACCTTAAACACCAGCAACAGTCCACATGCCCTAGCAACTACCATAATGCTTTATCCAACAATTAGCCTTTCGCCGGCCCCTCCCCCAAAACGGCCATTGTCCAATCACACATCATAACAACCGTTACTATGTGAGGCAGTTCCAACAAACTTTGACTCCATGCAAGATGGTGAAGCGGTGCGCCCACGGCGTTTGTAAATCAGACACTAGTATAGAGCTGTAATCGGGCCTTAAAAGTTAGGCCCGACAGGACCCGAGCCCAACAGATTTCGGCCCGAGCCAGACAAGTACATTTTGATTGACAACTTTTTAAAAGCCCCAACCCGCTTACAGCCCGACATTATTCAAATGTACGCACGCACACAGCTCTTTTGCCTTTTGTCAAGAATGAGTAATTTATACATGTTTTAACATAATTTATACATGACTAACGTAATAGGCCACTTGGAAGTTTGAACAAAGAAATAAAATAAGTCCTCTGTGACATCGTAACATCTCAGAACTCTAAATAGCCCTAGGTATAGACTCATTTAGCCTATAAATAGGCCAACGCACCAATAAAAACGAGTCTTTCTTAAAAATTTTAATTAAGATAAATTCTAAATTAAGATGGGTATTTGGCAATAACGAAATTAATTAAGATAAAGACTCTGCCTTATTTGCTTTGCCATAGCAGCTGAAATTTAATAAAAGAATAATGCCAACATTAGCCTATATAGGCTAGCCTATATGTCTACATTATGCATTTAAGACTCAATTAGTATTTAGTTATCATTTTTAAAACCTTTACTCACCAAGATAATAATAAAAATAGCTACTCGCAATAGACAATAATAGACCATTACATATGAAAGAGAACTTTCCCGGCAGTGCAAGAGCATGACTGGTACACAAGGCTGTGCTGGTTGCATTTGAGGTACAGGTCATGGTGTTTCTCAGATTTAGCTTTTTTTCCCTCCACGGCATACTGTAACCCCTTTTGCCTCGATCTGGAGGACATCGCGGAGGTATTACTCCAAAAAAGGTCACTGACACGCACGGGCACTGATACCTCTTCCCGTCATGGCAATCTGTCGCGCTGGTCGTGTTTGACCATTTGTTTGTCGGAAGTAGCAACAGTAACTAAGGGGGGCGGGGCTCGGCGAAAGGCTAATTATAAACATTCCAGAACATCTTAGCAACTCTCAAAAAACTGTAACAATCACGTGCAACAAACCATATCCTAGCAACCACAATAAGAACAACTCAGAATGTCCTAGCAACCACTCAGAAGACCAGTGAGAATTAGTACATACTAGATTGTCAGAAAATCAAATTTACATCCAAAGGGGAACACATTTATTTTCCTCATTTGCAAGTCGCTAGATTAAAATTATGGTAATTTACGCATAACGGAATACAAATCTGATTAGAATTATATGATCACTTACTCATGTAGAAGAAAACAAACATAACCCCAGGTATTTACTAAATACAGTTGTTGATGCTTTGTTTCGTTAATTTAGCCAGTGTTGACATTTCCCAACAGCACAGCAGTAATGACTTTATGAACTACTTTACTTCTAAGATCTATACTATTAGAGGTAAAATTTTACCATTCAGCCGTCATCTACAGTATCGCATCAGACAGCACACTATAGATCCCCTGAGGAACAGTTCCACTCGTTCTCTACAATAGGAGAGGAAGAATTATATACATTTGTTAAATCCTCTAAACCAACAGCAGCTAGAGTTCTTACTAGAACCAGGAAGTATGACCATATTATCCCAGTCCTGTCCACAGTATGCACTGGCTCCCTATCAAACATCGTATAGATTTTAAATCTTGCTTGTTACTTATAAAGCCCTGAATGGTTTAGCACCTCACTATTTGAATGAGCTCCTTTTACATTATAATCCTCTACGTCCACTGCGTTCTCAAAACTCAGGCAATTTGATAATACCTAGAATATCAAAATCAACTGCGGGCGGCAGATCCTTTTCCTATTTGGCGCCTAAACTCTGGAATAACCTACCTAACATTGTTCGGGAGGCAGACACACTCTTGCAGTTTAAATCTAGATTAAAGACCCATCTCTTTAACCTGGCTTACACATAACACACTAATATGCTTTTAATATCCAAATCCGTTAAAGGATTTTTAGGCTGCAATAATTAGGTAAACCGGAACCGGGAACACTTCCCACAACACCCTATGTACTTGCTACATCATTAGAAGAATGGCATCTACGCTAATATTAGTCTGTTTCTTTCTTATTCTGAGGTCACCGTAGCCACCAGATCCAGTCTGTATCCAGATCAGAGGGTCACTGCAGTCACCCGGATCCAGTACGTATCCAGACCAGATGGTGGATCAACACCTAGAAAGGACCTCTACTGCCCTGAAAGACAGCGGAGACCAGGACAACTAGAGCCCCAGATACAGATCCCCTGTAAAGACCTTGTCTCAGAGGAGCACCAGGACGAGACCACAGGGCTTGTGACTTGATTGCACAGATACTATTTAAACTGAACTGAGCTGGATGATGACATCACTGAATTCAATGATGTCATTTTGCATTACTGACACACTGTTTTCCTAATTTATGTGGTTATGTTGCTTTGACACAATCAGTTTTGTTTAAAGCGCTATATAAATAAAGGTGACTTGAGTTGAGGGTCATAATAACTTATTAAGTACCCCACACTTTCATCAGCTCATTGAAATGAAATATGTTAAGACATCTTAGAATCTCCAAGACACACTATGGTTTGACGTCACGACACACTCAGCTGTCCTGCAGCTGTTCTTCATACTGTTTGACATCTGTTCCAGTAAAATCAAGAACAAACGAATGAATGAGAGAGTCAACAAATAAAGACACATTAAACCAGAGGTGGGGAAACTCGAGGGCCACATCAAGTTTTTTTTATATAAGTGAATGGGCCACATAGTATATGTATGACAAATGAAGCTGGGAATAATTATTATTATTATTTTTTGTAAATTAACACTCAATTACTGTACTATATGTATACTTGTATATAGATGGAGGTTCTATTCATGAAATTCAAACTAACGGTGTATGGAAAGCACACTATTAAAACTCACTTGCCTCATCACTCGAAATGTGCGAGCTATGCGCTTGACCTTGGATGCTTCATACATGTAGCTTGGAATATAAATCGCAGCACACTTCAGATGAAAAAAAAAATGCTATTTATAATCCGGAAAATACAGTACTATATCCATTTTCATAAAAACTTATGAACATAAAACATAAAAACAGAGGGAAGACAGGATAATCTTTGTAATAGGATAAAACGTCAAATTATTTCCCTGTTTTCCCCTAAATAAAAACCTTTATATTACCTATGAAAACACATTGTCTTTCTCCCATTCTTTCATATGCACATCTTTATTTATTTTGTTAAACGTATATAGTACAGACACAGTTGGGGACTCGGAGCATAGAAGTAAAAAATACATATGTGGTCACGTCGACGTGAGAACATGTGGAGCAAACATGCGCACACAAACTTGTTAATGTTGACCAGCAACTTGGTCAGTAAAATATTGTTGCAACTGAAAAGTTACAAGTAATTTCTCAGTAGCTATGTAGTAATGTCGCTGTTTTTGAAGAAGTTAAACTTACAGATTTGCTGTAGAAATGCTACTGACAAGAAATGCTCAGAGACGAACATGCTTACTCTATAATTTTTTGCATGCCATCATATAATTTGTGTGTGTGTGTGAGTGTGTGGGGGGGGTCATAGTTCAGTGGTGCCTGGAGCAGAAGAGGGGAGGGGGGCAAGTTCGGGAGGGAGTTCAGCTTCCTGACAGCCTGGTGGATGAAGCTGTCCTTCAGTCTGCTGGTCCTGGCCTGGAGACTCCGCAGTCTCCTCCCTGATGGCAGCAGACTGAAGAAGCTGTGTGATGGGTGAGTGGGATCACCTGTGATGCAGAGGGCTTTGCGGGTGAGACGGGTTCCATAAATGTACTGGAGGGGAGAGAGACACCAATGATCTTCTCAGCTGCTCACACTATGCGTTGAGTCTTTCGGCAGGACGTGTTGCAGGCGCCATACCACACAGTGATGCAGCTCCTCAGGATGCTCTCGATGGTGCCTCTGTAGAAGGTGTACATGATGGGGGCCGGGGCTCTGGCTCTCCTCAGTTTGCGGAGGAAGTAGAGACGCTGTTGTAATTTCTTGGCCAGTGCTGCAGTGTTTTCAGTCCAGGAGAGGTCCCCTGTGATATGCACACCCAGGAACTTGGTGCTGCTCACTCTCTCCACAGTCACACCGTTGATGGTCAGAGGAACGTGCTGAGTGTGTGCTCTCCTGAAGTCTACAACAATCTCCCTTGTCTTCTCCATGTTCAGAGAGAGATTGTTGTCACTGCACCACTTGACCACTTGGCAGCTCACCTCACTCCTGTAGTTTGTCTCATCTTTGTTGCTAATGAGACCCACCACAGTCGTGTCATCTGCAAACTTAATAAAGAGGTTGGAGTTGTGTGAAGGTGTGCAGTCATGGGTCAACAGAGTGAAGAGGAGGGGGCTCAGCACACATCCTTGGGGGGCCCCAGTGTTCAGTGTGATGATGCTGGATGAGTTGCTGCCGATCCGTACTGCCTGAGGTCTTCCAGTCAGAAAGTCCAACAGCCAGTTGCACAGCGAAGTGTTGAGCCCCAGCTGAATCAGTTTGTAAATGAGCTGTTGAGGGATGATTGTGTTGAATGCTGAACTGAAGTCTATGAACAGCATTCTGACATATGAGTCCTTTTTGTCCAGATGTGTGAGTGCTGAGTGGAGGGTAGTGGCGATGGCAACATCGGTCGACCGGTTGGACCGATATGCAAACTGGAAGGAGTCCAGGGAGGGGGGGGGGGGCAGACTTGATGTGGTGCATGACTAGCCGTTCAAAGCACTTCATGAGGATGGGGGTAAGTGCAACAGGACGGTAGTCATTGAAGCAGAATGGAGATGGGTTCTTCGAAACTGGAATGATGGTTGTAGTTTTGAAGCATGTGGGAACAACAGCCTGACTCAGTGAGATGTTGAAAATGTCTGTGAAGACATCAGTGAGTTCTGCTGCACAGTCTTTCAGTACAAGCCCAGGGATGTTGTCAGGACCCGGAGCTAGTGTCTCTGCTGTCGCTGAATTGATGAGCTATCCTCCTTAAAGCATTCATTGTGTGTGATCCACAAGATTTCAATCAAAATGGCTGCTTTCATTGTTCAAATGTGATTTATATGGAGATCATATAACATGAGAAAAAAAAAATCTGAAATGAAAGATGAAAACTGTCATCTGTCTGTCAATTCTGCTTGTTTTCTACTGTTATGCGCAGCATATTTTCTGCGCATCTTTACAAAAAACACACACACACACACACACACACACACGGATAGCCACACACAATGAATTAAATGGTTTGGTGAGCGTTGTTTAAATGTGTCTCTGGAGCACAAAGTCGCTGGGGTATATTTTTAGCAAAAAATTTTAATTCATCAAAATTATTTATTTTTCTTTTATGCCAAAAAATCATCAGGATATTAAGTAAAGATAATGTTCCATGAAGATATTTTGTAAATTTTTACTGTAAATATAACAAAGATTTATTTTTTATTACTAAATATGTATTAATGAGAATTTATTTGGACAACTTCAAAGGCGATTTTCTCAGTATTTTGACCCCCAGGTTTTCAAATAGTTGTATCTCGGCCAAATATTTTCCGATCCTAACACACCTTACATGAATGGAAAGCTTATTTATTCAACTTTGTATACATCTCTGCAAACTTACACTTAAGATTGGTTTTGTGGTTCAGTGTCACAAATATGGAAAAATAAGTTCTGATGATCCAGATCACGATCCAAAGAAAAAAAGTGACCGACCCCGAAAAGCTGACAAGCAGCCAAACTGAAGATCCACAGAAAATTGAGGTGAAGCAGTCAAAGGATAAATTTCAAATGAACTGGCTGAAAATGTAGAAATAAATGATGGAATAATGAGCTTCTCAGATTTTAAGACATACAGCAGTACACAATTTAGCAACCAATGCTACAAAACATCTCCATTAATTAGACATGCTAATGGAACGGGCCATACAGCAGCTTCAAAAAGAAACAGAGAAGCAGAAACGTCTAATGCTATCCCAAACTGCACAGCTGCAGGGAGAAGAGGAGTTGAATGGTTTACTTAAAACTGCTTACTTTCTTGCTGAAAATGAACTGGCCAATTCAAAATTTCATAATCTTGTGAAATTTATGAAGGAGATGGAGTGTCCACCGGAACACAAACCTTCTTTCAAACGTCTGAAGACAGACCCAAGCTATAGCTATTTTTGGCTCTCTGAGCCTCCCATAGACAGCAAGGATTCTAATCAGAAACGTAGCAAAGAGATGTGACATCAGGGGTTCAACTGTAATGTTATAAAGCTACAAGAATACTTTGTGTGTGCAAAGAAAACAAAAATATCTACTTTATTTAACAATTTGTTTCTGCGACACCCTGGTGCCATTTTGGAGAGCATCACAGGTTTGTTAAGGATTTACAGAATAATTTGAAATGAAACAGTTAATGACATTCTTTAACCATAGTAAAATCACTGTAATTTTCCTTAACTTTTTTTTAACTTTTTGCCTGCCATGGTGTGTTTTAGAGCCCACAATTACGACACACAACATATGGTACACATGGGAATGAAAGTATATAATAAAGGCGTATGTACATAAACTGCACACATACAAAATGTCAATCAAGCATCAGATTTAAATTTTGCAAGGTTAGTCTTCAAACATGGGTGGAATTGGTGTGTGATCCCATAGATAAGATAAATACATAGTTTTGTTTGAGAGTGTCAGTTTTGATGGATAAGTTGAGTGAAATACTCACTCTGTTGACTGGGCCGCCCACCGGAGCCCCCTGAAGAACCGGGTCTGCTGCCGCACTGCTGGGGCTCGCTGTTGGAGAACTGGGGGGCCAGACGAGACCTGCCAACACTGCCTGTGTCACTTTCAGGGGTGCGAGGAATCTTAGGCCGGCTTTCAAAGCCCACGTTCTGGCCACTAGAAAGGAGAGAATGAAGAAGATGCTACTAACTTTACATTTAAAATGTTCAGTCATCCAATGCTTAAGAGTGTCTAGCAGACTCATTTGAACCCATTTGCATGTGATTCTCAAACAAATATATCTAATTCTTTAGACATTTTATTGTAACATAAAACAAAACTTATTATAAACCATAGGGGTTTTAAGGCTCTCTTCTTTTGTACAGAACATTTACCTAAAATAAAGAAATATGATGAAGCTTAGCATAAAGCTAAACAATAACTTGACAACCTATATAAGTTAAACTATTTCAACTACTCCAGCAACCCACTAATTGTATTAAATTTTTTTTTTATAAAAATATATATTTTACTAATTGTGTGTGGAAATGTTTTCAAAGATTTAGATGGGAAATATAATATTTTCTAACTTTCTATAAAATACTAATATTTAAAGTATTTCTCATAACAAAAAGTTTTTTGTTAAAATCAAATTATACTTAAGTTTTGGTTTGAAACACTTTGCATCCTTGCCTAAAAGCTGTACTATTTTTTTTCTCCGGATACCACAACTTAATAAATAAATAATACATATTTGTATTTTATATCTCAAATTCTGAATTTTGTCTTGCAACTCTGAGTTTTGATCTGACAACTTCAACTTGTGCGGTTATTAAACCGCTTATTAAGAAACACTACTAGATTCTGGTGAACTAGCAAATTATAGACCAATTTCAAATCTTCCATTTGTCTAAAATTTTTGAAAAAGTTGTCAGCTCACTTGTGCTCCTTTCGGAAAAAAAAAAAAAAAAGATCTGTATGAAGAATTTCAGGTTTCAGGCTCCACCATAGCACAGAAACTGCACTTTTACAAATTATAATTAAAAGTGTTAAATTTACAAATGACCTGCTTCTTGCGTCAGATCAAGTTTGCTTCTCATTGCTAGTTTTACTTGATCTTAGTGCTGCGTTCGACACCATAGATCATGACATACTCATAGATCGATTACAAAACTATACAGTTATTCAAGAAGAGGCCTTAAGTTGGTTTAGGTCCTACCGGTCCAATCGCTACCATTTTGATTATTTGAACAGTGAGTCATCTCATTTATCTCCAGTACAATATGGAGTGCCACAAGGGTCTGTCCTAGGTCCTCTGCTATTTTTTTTATATACATGTTGCCACTTGGTAATATTATTAGAAAATACAGGATTAGTTTCCACTGTTATGCTGATGATACTCAACTATACATCTCAATGAGACCAGATGAAACTTCTAAATTATCTAGACTAACAGAGTGTGTTAAAAATGTAAAAGATTGGATGACCAATAATTTTATCCTATTAAATTCGGATAAGACAGAGATATTACTTATTGGACCCAAAAAACAGTACACAGAATCTAGTAGACTACAGTTTGCAACTAGATGGATATACTGTTACTTCCTCTACAGTCAAAAATCTGGGTGTTATATTAGACAGCAACTTGTCTTTTGAAAAACATATTTCCTAAGTTACAAAAACTGCATTCTTCCATCTTAGAAACATTGCCAAGCTAAGAAAAGTTATGTGTTTCTGATGCAGAAAAGCTAGTTCATGCATTACTGACCTCTAGACTGGACTATTGTAAAGCACTTCTAGGCGGTTGTCCAGCATCTTCAATAAACAAGCTACAGGTAGTCCAAAATGCAGTGGCTAGAGTCCTTACCAGGTAAAGAAAATATGATCATATTACCCCAATTTTACAGTCTCTGCACTGGCTACCTATTAAGTTCCGTATCAGTTACAAATTATTATTATTACTTACCTATAAGGCCATAAATGGTTTAGCTCCTGCGTACCTAACTAGCCTTATACCACACTACAATCTATCATGCTCACCAAGGTCACAAAACGCAGGACTTTTGGTAGTTCTGACATTTGGCTCCAAAACTCTGGAATAGCCTTCCTGATAATGTTCATGGTTCAGACACACTCTCTCTGTTTAAATCTAGATTAAAAACACATCTCTTTTGCCAAGCATTTGAATAATGCATCTCATAATTTATGACCGCAGTTGTATCTGATCAAATGCGCATTATTATTCTTTAGCTTGGGTTAAACTATTTAATTTTACTTGGTTGGAACAACAGCTAATTATGTCTCTATTTGTTTCTCAGTTTTGCCACCTTCAGTCTGGATCCAGAACACCTGAGAAGAGATGATACCAAACCCTAAGAGGACCTAAGAAGATGCTTACCCTGAAACAACATACAGAACTACCAAATACTGCTACAAGTGTGATTGCATCATATAATAATTCCTATTAATAGTGTTCATCATCTGGCTGACTACATCTTGTATTATTTTGTCTGAAAATTCCATTCATATGCACATAAACTGACAGTCACCACTTAATACTACTAAATATTGTAGAAACTTAATTTTAAAGAAAAGATGCTTTGCAATGATTTGTATCGTAAAAAGCGCTATACAAATAAACTTGAATTGAATTGCTAATGTGCTTTAGTCCCCCTTGTGGCAATGCTAAGAATGCAACACGTACTTAAATAGAATTCTGACATTTTGAAATGCAATAACATGAAAAACATAAAAATTGTATTTAGCATGCCTAGTTAGGGGCGTATGTGTGTTTAAAAACACAAATCCCAGGGAAGTGTAATGAAAAAAGAAATAACGTTTTTTTTTTACTAATTACTGTTAACTTGCGCACCAAGTTTTTAGAAAACCGTGCAATACACAATACGCTGCAAAAAATGCAAGATATTATGTAGTGCTTAAATGCATCTTTCTAATTTCTGTACATAGAAAATCAACTGAATTGCAAAAAAAAAGAAAAAAAAAAAGACTAATAATTGTGAAAAAACATAACACAATGATACTGAGCAGGTATAGTTAGGCTTTTTTCTACACAGAGCATGTTTTTGCATTTAAAACCACAAGACATGTGGCAGTTGAATAAAAATAAATAAAATGCTACAAAAAATGCAAAACCAAAAAAAGACAAGCAAAGTTGTAAAACACATCCATCTAGTTTCCATAGAAAAACAATGCAAATGCACAAAATTTTCAATGTGAATGGCCCCTTAGAAAAGTTTGCGTTGTTATATTTACATGTTTCAGGCCTTACACAATAAACAAGACAATAAAGAAATCACCTCATACGCTCAATTTGTTTTTCTGCTGGAAGAGGTTAAAATGGCAGCTTTATACAAGAAAATGTGATGCATATGTATTCACAGGGTTATTATACCATGGATCTCCAGCAGTCAGGTTGGACAGGGATCTTGGGAAGAAAGGGACCTGAATCAGCTCATTGTTTAGCAGTTGTTTGATTCTCATGAAAAAGTCTGTCCTGTGGCATTGCTGACTCAAGGTTCGATGCCTTGCTCCAACCCCCAAATTCCTCTGGTCTCTCTCCAGCTCGCTGAATACCATAGCCAAGTTACAGCCTATGACACGCTTGATAACACTGGATCCTGTGGACCTTTACATTTTAGATATGTCTTGCCACAAGTGAGCATGGAATGTCGCACCCGGATCCTCAAACCTCTTGGTGAGGTACCACAGTTGTGGAAGATCCAGTAATGTTGGGTAATGTTGGGCTACAAATGCATGGAATGGAGAGCCAACCTACCTGTATGGCTGGCCGTTTGTGTTGTTCGGGCCTGGTGGAGGTACACCTCTTTCTGGGGACCCCGTAAGCCCTGATTCCACAGAGGAACGCCAGCATTCCGAATCGGTTGCTGATTGGAGAAAGACCAAAAGATGTCACACACACCTCACATGCAGCTGACATCATTAACACACACACGCCACAGTGAAGGACCTGAGAGCTGTTCACTTTCATAAGGAAATGTAAAGTGGTCTAGGAGAGATGTGCTATATGGTTACTGTTCTTAAGGAAATTGAACAAGAATAGCTGCTAAAAGAGAAAGTCACTGAGAGATAAATTAAACAGGTGCCCCATCATTTATAATTTAACAAATAAATAAATAAATAAATTTATGCATTTAGCAAACGCTTTTATCCAAAGTGACTTACAGTGCATCCATGCTATCAATTTTTGTCTATAATTTTAATATTTAATATTTATGATACAATATAACTGCTAAGGCAAAAGCTAAAAAAGCGCAATGAGAGAAAAGTCATTTTGAAGAGATTTTGCAAAGCTGATTCTGTTATTATTATTATTATAAAAAAAATAATAATAAATAAAAAACATTGCACACTATTTTTGGTGTTTGTAACTGCAAACAGCTTTGAACATGGCTCATCAAAACAGATTGTAGAACAAGAACCGTCCATTTTATTGTGCAATCCACAAATAGCTTACTAATTACTGTCTGATGACTTTTTAAAGCACCACAAACAAACACATCCCATTTATGTACTTCCTGCACTGACCACATTTTCCAAGTTCAACAATTCAAACCTGTTACTAGTCATTAAAATGACTAAACATTCAGTCCCATCATCAAAGTCATTAAAATGATCAAATGCTCATGCTTTACAGAATTTAAAACATCCCAAAAAAATCCAGCCCCTTTTACCAATGTCAGTAAAACAATCACAAATTTTTTCTGTTACCAAAGTCATTCAAACAATCAAATGTTCAGCCTTTACCAAAGTTATTAACACATCAAACATTCAATCCGGTTATCAAATATACCAAAAGTCATTAAAATGATTTAACATTTCACCCTGTTACCAAAGTCATTAAAACAATAAAACATTCCACCCTGTTACCAAAGACATTAAAACAATCAAATGTTCAGCCTCTACCATGGTTATTAAAACATCAAACATTCAATCCTGTTATCAAATATACCAAAAGTCATTAAAATTATTAAACATTCCACCCTGTTACCAAATGTCATTAAAACAATCAAAAATTCAGCCCTTTTACCAAAGTCATTAAAACAATCAAATGTTCAGCCTCTACCATGGTTATTAAAACATCAAACATTCAATCCTGTTACAAATATACCAAAAGTCATTAAAATTATTAAACATTCCACCCTGTTACCAAATGTCATTAAAACAATCAAAAATTCAGCCCTTTTACCAAAGTCATTAAAACAATCAAATGTTCAGCCTCTACCATGGTTATTAAAACATCAAACATTCAATCCTGTTATCAAATATACCAAAAGTCATTAAAATTATTAAACATTCCACCCTGTTACCAAAGTCATTAAAACAATCAAAAATTCAGCCCTTTTACCAAAGTCATTGAAACGATCCAACATTTAGCCCTGTTACCAAAGTTATAACAATTAACAAACATTCAGCCCTGTTACCATAGTCATTAAAAACAACTTTCAGCTCTGTATCCAAAATGAAAGATCAAATACTCAGGTATTTCCAAAGTTTTTAAAGAGATCAAACATTCAACTGTTACCAAAATGTAAAAATAATGACCAAACATTTAGATGTTACCAAAATTATCAAATAAAATGAAATACTCAATCATTACCAAGGTTATCAAAACATTTTTTTTTTCTCCTTAAATTGTGAGATTTTTAATAATATCAACAGTCCTTGCTTGACTATTTGTGCTAACTAGGGCTGGGTCTCGTTCAAAAAATGTCCTTGACTTCAATACCAGTTCCTGAATAATGCTTTTTGATACCAATTTTATGAAATAAACTTTAACAATATTATATTATCTATAAAAAAACAAAAAAAAAAACTGTTTTATTTTTCAGCTTGTTGATGTAATCACAAGGAACAAAATGTAACCAGCACAATACATAAGTGTATAAAGTTTTTATAAAGTTCAAATAGTTT
The DNA here is from genome assembly GCF_963082965.1 of Carassius carassius. NCBI lineage: Eukaryota > Metazoa > Chordata > Actinopteri > Cypriniformes > Cyprinidae > Carassius > Carassius carassius. Next base: position 31,452,204 of record NC_081770.1, read on the forward strand.
TCAGTTTACACATCTGTTAGGTTACGTTTATAGTGCATATTCATTTTAAAATGTATATATCAGACATTATAATATCAGACATTTCTATTCATTTTCCACTTATTTACTGATGAGCTGTTGCAGCTTCTAGCATGGTCTGTCTGGCTGTTTTCTCTTCCTGTTCTGACTCGAAGGAAATAACATGATTCAACATTACATGGTCAAAACAAACAGATGGCAATAGGAAGTTATTACAAACAATTGATGGTGGTTTAAAGTGAGTTTTGTGTAAAAGAGGAATATAAATCTTATTTATTGTATTATGTAGCATGATGATACAGTGCGCATGAATGATCAAGTAATGCGTGTTTCTGGTCGTGAAGAGATATTTTCTGAAATGCAGTGGAAACACCAGTAAGGATGAAGATTGTTTTCATTTAAAAACAAAAACGCACCAGTGTAAATGTAGCATTTGGGGTCACTAGGGCCATGTAGATACTAAAATCCAGCGTTAAAAAAAAAAAAAAAATTATATATATATATATATATATATATATATATATATATAAATAAATATATATAAATAAATAAATATATATATATATATATATATATATATATATATATATATATATATATATATATATATATATATATATATATATATATATATATTTATTTATTTATTTATTTATTTTTATTTTTTTTCCGGAAGCATCTAAAATGTCATACTATTGATATCACTTAAGAAGTTAAAGTAAATATGTTTGAAAACTGCATGCTTTGTCTAACAGTTAACATAAAACAGTTAAAATAAAAGTTCACTTCAGGAATTAAAAATGCGTCGATGAGATTGAAATACGTGGTTGACAAAACAGAGCAAACCGAAAAAGAAAACTTGACCGATGGCTTTTATTAGCTCTCTATATTAAGTATATGGAGAAAAAGACAAATGTTGTGTTGAAAGATGCACAGTACACAATCTTCCAGCCTAGGATGATGTGCATTAACAATGTACATTAACAATAATTTGGGACAAATATAATGTAATTTTATGGTAAATTATGTGAGTAGTGCTCTGTGGTGTGGCAGATTTGGAACAGTGTCCTGGATCACCATGGACAGTCATTAACTTTAACTTAATGTTGTTCTGATCGAACACACTAGTGCTGCAGGCTAATTTGCTCACGTTAAATTAACCCCTTAGGTATCAAAGATTAACCCCTCAGGTATCGAAGTTTGGTACTGAACAACAAGATGTTTTTCGATACTCAATGGTATCGAGGCAATTCGATCGGTTCCTGAAAATTATCAAACTTGATACCCAGCCTTTTTGCTAACTTCATTTGTAGCATTTTATTATTTATTTACTTTTTTTCAATCCCCCAAATCAGAGTTTTAAACTTTATTTAGAGGTCCTAAATGTTCATAACATGGCTGAATAAAATTGCATATCTGATACTAAATAAAAAGAAAATAATACACATTGAGGCAACATATGAACAACATATTCTACTGATGGAAATGATTAACTATGTTTCAGAGAAAAGAATTATGAAATTTGACAACACACGCACAACTTCAGCAATTCATATCAGGCTTTGTCTGATATCGTGCTTGGATGGTAGCGTTCTCAGACAAATCCTTGCCTGCAGGCACTGAAAACCACATCAAAGTGATTTCATCAGGCTGTGCACTTGGAACGGAAATGAGAGAACCACGAAAGCACAGTCCAAGCTAAAGTCCTCAGAAATTGAATCATTTCAGAGAAACATTGAATATTTATTAAAGATGGAACTGTGGTCTCATCTTAATGAAGGGTTACAAAACAATGACATCGAGTAATAGGTAAAATAACAACTTTACAAAAAGCATAACTGGATGAAAAAGGATGTAAATCAATGTAAAAAAAAAACAAAGTGAAAAAACAAATTAAGACATGCTGGAGTACATATTTAAATATTTAAATCGACAGCACACATACCCAAAGTATGGTGGATGGATTCAGCAGTGCTGGGGCGGCTGCCGGTGCGAGTGTGTGGGCGGGAACTAAAGCGAGAATGGGCGGGGCTATCATCACTTCTTTGGCGGGTAATAGCATAGACTCCATCACCACCAGCTCTGTACAGGAAAATACACATATAAAGATATACATTACCAAGTCCAACATGCCGGATGTGTTTTAATTCAATTGACGAAACACTGAAAATATTTTCAGAAACAATATCTGTGATGGCAAAATTATAGTTCCTTTAAAGGAGCTATGTGGAGGTTTTTACTTAAAAAAAATCTTTAAGATAGTTTTCATTTGTACATGTATGAGCCAACCATGATGTAAAAAAAAAAAAGAATGACACCTCGACTGTCCACCACGGTTGCCTCTATCAGCCTGTAGCTTCAATTGTTTGTGGAGGAGTCGGGCCCGAATTGGCGCGAAAATTCACAAAATGTGACGTCATGCGCGTTCTTGTCTACTTGGGCTTACTACCGTATGGCACGCCAGCCATTATAGTAAGCAGCGGCAATAGTGTTTTCAAATGGACTCCAGCACAATTAGCCTTTCGCCGGCCCCTCCCCCAAAACGGCCATTGTCATCATAGCAACCGTTACTATGTGAGGCAGTTCCGACAAACTTTGACTCCAAGCAAGATGGTGAAGCGGTGCGCCCACGGTGTTTGTAAATCGGACACTAGAATAGAGCTGTAATAGGGCCTTAAAAGTTAGGCCCGACAGGACCCGAGCCCGACAGATTTCGGCCCGAGACAAGACAAGTACATTTTGATTGACAGCTTTTTAAAAGCCCGAACCCGTTTACAACCCGACATTATTCAAATGTACGCACGCACACAGCTCTTTTGCCTTTTGTCAAGAATGAGTAATTTATACATGTTTTAACATAATTTATACATGACTAACGTAATAGGCCACTTGGAAGTTTGAACAAAGAAATAAAATAAGTCCTCTGTGACATCGTAACATCTCAGAACTCTAAATAGCCCTAGGTATAGACTCATTTAGCCTATAAATAGGCCAACCAATAAAAACGAGTCTTTCTTAATTTTAATTAAGATAAATTCTAAATAAGATGGGTATTTGGCAATAACGAAATTAATTAAGATAAAGACTCTGCCTTATTTGCTTCGCCATAGCAGCTGAAATTTAATAAAAGAATAATGCCAACATTAGCCTATATAGGCTATATGTCTACATTATGCATTTAAGACTCAATTAGTATTTAGTTATCATTTTTAAAACCTTTACTCACCAAGATAATAATAAAAATAGCTACTTGCAATAGACAATAATAGACCATAACATATGAAAGAGAACTTTCCCGGCAGTGCAAGAGCATGACTGGTACACAAGGCTGTGCTGGTTGCATTTGCGGTACAGGTCATGGTGTTTCTCTGTAATACTGTAACCCCTTTTGCCTCGATCTGGAGGATATCGCAGAGGTATTACTCCAAAAAAGGTCACTGACACGCATGGGTATACCTCTTCCCGTCATGGCAATCTCGTCTTTGACCATTTGTTTGTCGGAAGTAGCAACAGTAACTAAGGGGGGCGGGGCTCGGCGAAAGGCTAATTCAGACACCCATGGACACTCCTCGTAAGTAAAAAAAAAAAAAAAAAGAGCGTGCGCACTGAGAACGAGCATGAGACTGGCTGCAGTTCCTCTAACGGCCACTGGTGTCAGTAACGGTTAGAAATTTCAGAACCTACGCAATGCTCCTTTAAGTAGTAGTAAATAAAAAATAAATAAATAAATAAATAAATAAATAATTAAATTCTAGTTTAGAGTATATTTATATACAAATTTGTAACTATTCCCCCAAGCATTAAATGACATCCATTCAACTTTGTCTACTCCAAGTCCTTTTGAGAGGATATTATCTTATCTAATTATTATATTATTCAACATTTTGGATAAATTATATATACAAGGCTCAAATATGTTCTCACCCAATCAAGGGCATAATCACAATGTTGTGTTCTTTCATTCATAACATTTCAAAGCACCAAGGTTAAAACAGTAAGAGTCACGCAACCAATTGTCTGCAGTCATTCCCATCACCGTTCCATATGCTTCAGTAGAAACAATGAGGATATATCTAAGTGTGGATGGAGTCTTGCATATCCTGCATGCACATTAAGATTATTTGACTTAAGGGAAGAATTATTTACTTGGATTGGCAAGAAAAAATGTGAAAGGAGCACTTCTGCTGTGGGCAAAAGAGTCACTGTGTTGGTAGTAGCTTGTATAATCATCTCAAATTGATTCTCTGAATGATTCTAAAATTAGCATGCAAGATAAAAAATAAAAAATATAGGTTGACTTGATAGATCTTGATTTGGAGTGAATCTATAAAACTGACATTACGGTGTCAAACAAGCATAAGATTGTTTCTAAAATAACACCAAATATTACTCTTGATGTGAACAGGAATTCAGAAAAGAGGTTCTTACATGGTGTTTTTGTGGGAACTGGGCGTAACGGGCCGTTGGAGGGGCTCATCTATGCTGCGAGATGATGGAGGATATGATCTCCTCTTCATCTTCACCATGTTGGTCATTATCTACAAAGCATCATAAAGATACTTAACATTTGATCATCCAGCATCGCAAACAAAACAACATGTATAACAGTTTCTCAACAGTTCACAAAGGAATCATTCTTTTGAACTGGTTCAGTTCACCAAATCAGACTGAACTGTATGAAACAGATCTACAAGTTACTCAATTAAAACTCACTTTCAGATGCCTGACACTGGCGTAAATAATCTTATAATGCTGGTTTTGGTGAACTCATTCAGTGCTCCAGTTCCTCCAACAGTCACTGAGGAAACAGTTCGCTGCTCATATGCGCATACGTGAACTGAGCACTTTGAATGAAGAAGTGAAATGAAAATTTTTACGGTTTCTTATTAATGTATAAAGTTGAGCTGATGAAGACAAGTTGATTCACTTTATATGCTTCAGAAATGTAAAACACTTACATTTCACATTATTGGGTGGTTTAAAAATATGATTTCATATATGTCATTTCATTGCTTGATTACATAAACTAAGGAATTAATCTAGTTCACTGAAACAAACAGACTTGTCTGAGGCTCTGGATTATAGGTAATAATGTTCAGTTACTTGCACAGACTGATCGTTTCACTTCATAAGACCTCAATATATCGTCAGGAGCCACAGGTATTAATTTTGTTGCCTGTATATGACATTTTGACTCTCAAAGCGATGGTAGTTGTTGACTTGCATTTTATGAATCACCAAGGACCACGGTTTCAGCTAAAAATCTTTAACATTTTAGTGAAGAAAAAAAAATCCACTATATCTTAGATGGCCTGTGGGTGAGAAAATTAAATTGACTTTGAAAAGTCCTCTTGTATTTATCATTTGCATGTTTTAACCAACAACACCCTTGCATGTGAAGTTCTGGACCAGTTTCTGGTTTCTTTCATAATATCATAAATATACTGTAGAGTGAGGGTTTACCCCGAGATACTCTGTTGTCAGCAAAGATTCTCCACTGAGCTGTTTTGGCTGAGGCTGCAGGACTTCCTCTTTATCTAGGTCTGCCTCCATAACATCTTCCTGTCAACAAGATCAAAGAATTCGATCAAAGGACTGAGTGGGAAACTGCCAATCAAATGCAAATCACAGTGATAGCCTGTTCTGTGATATCAGAAGTCATGTTGAGCAATAATCTTGTATTGAATACATGACCAAAGTGAATAACCTCGTCATCATCATCGTCATCCTCTTCATCATCCGACTCAGGTTCATGTTCAGGGATGTCCACTGTAGATAGCAGAATCATAAATGAATACAAAAGAATCAGTAAAATAATGACATAAATATGGGAAATAAACGGTGGAATGCAGCAGATGCATTTTTGAGGAATATCCTGGCAAATATTTGCAATTCAGTAAACTTGAACAGTGAGTGAATAAAAAAAAAAAAAAAAATTAAAACAAAATCATAAAAGCAGTATTAAAAGGTGTCAAACTAATTATTTGGTCATACTGACCAAGGCTGTGATACTTTTATGGGGCTTTTTCATTCCTTTTGAACCTGATACCTAGTTTTCATTCATTATTTTACAGAAACAATGAGACTGGGATATTGTTAAAAAAAAAAATTTTTTGTGTTCCAAGGATTTTTGTGTACATGGGTTAAATAAGGCAATCACAAATTTATTATTATTATTTTAAATCTATTTTTCATTTTTAGGTGAACACTTTTTTACTGCTTTTTTCCTTACCTGAGTTAAGCTGTTTGATTATGAATTCAATCTGCCTGTTGAGTTCAGGATTTTCTTCTTTACTGTAACAGCGCAAGATCTCCTCCATACTCTAAATGCAACAACAAAATAATCACATTTTCTGTATTATGTGATTGTAGTCAAATAGCAAACCCATCTATATGGGTCACTATAGGATTTTTCTTGTCTATCTTCTCCACAGGGATTCCAAAAAAATGAATAAATAAACCAATTATGCAAGAGACAAGCTTGGAGAAGAATCACAACATCTGCATACCTGAAGTATATTATGTATATATATGAGTCAATTTCACTGTAGGGTGCCTTTTGGTGTACTTAACTCATTTGCCATGATAACATAAAAATGACTATGAAAGTATGTGTTATAATAGGTTACGTTTTTTATATTCATAACATAAGCATTACTTGGCTCTTTAGATACATTTTCCAGTTTTTATTTTATTTTATTTATTTATTTATTTTGTTTTGTATAAGAGGATGCAAGTTATTTTGTCCCATGCACTGCTCATTAAATTTGATCAGCTTATATGTCTCTATAGTACTTGATTGAGTACCATTTATGAAATGACATATAGTGAATGGAAAATTAAAACCAAATTTTTTGAGAATTGTGAAGCGAGGGTTGAAAGGCACCCATATATAACCCATACATGTATAAATAAATAAATAAATATAGGGGGGGGGCAGAGGGAAAGGGGGGGGGGTCATCGATAGAGATATATAATTAAGGATTCTTTGATTAAAAGATAGTTCAAAAAACAACATTTATTGGAAATGTAATTTTTTTTTGTAAAAAAATTATTAATATTTTTACTTTATTTTCATCAATTTAATGCTTCCTTGCTTTTTTTCTGAAACATAACCTTTTCATTTGTTGCATCATACATCGCTGTTTAACTTTGAAAGATTTGACTGTTATTGCAAATGCAATGAATTGGATATGTATTATTCATTGGAGTCAAAGCAAAAATCTTGATGTTCTGCACCTGTGAATGAACTATGATTAAACACATACCATCTGTTTGGCTTCCTCTCGTATCTCTGGCATGGACAGGATGCTGTATAATGCTCCATTCACATAATACCGAATCTATATTTGCATACATGAACACAAACATGCAATGAACATTTGAAACTTCAGCATCCCAGACACTTTTATCCACTAACAGCCAAAGTTTGGAGACATATCATAAAATAATTAACTATAAAAGCTTTGTACACTAAGTTTGATATTTAATCAACTTTACAACTGTTATTGAACTATATTAAATCATCATTACACTAAACTGATCTAAAGTGACAATACTGTCTTCGGCAGAGCAGCTTTAAAACTGAAATGTAATTTATTTTTGTCATTTGCTTTATAACAAATTATTATTATTATTTTTTAAATCTTATTACTGTGAATAACCAACGCAGTGGCATGGCATTTTATTGCGGCATTTGAAAGATGTTATTCATATTAAGGTAGTTTGGTTTAAGTCATATTTAAAGGACAGGTCTTTTTTGTTTTGCATTGGGAATTTGTGCTCTACATGAGCTAAATTACATAGTGGTGTGCCACAGGGTTCTATACTAGGGCCTAGATTATTGTTTTTGTATATGTGCCCATTAGGCAAATTTTTTTATACCTTTAATATTATGCATCATCTATGAATAGATGATATTCAGTTATATATTCCAATTGATCCAAAAGGCTCTCAATCCTTTGATGAATTTGTACAGTGCTTATGCAAGATTAAATCCTTGTTAACAAGGAATTTTCTTCATCTTAATACTAATAAGACTGAGTGTGTTGTCTTTGGAACCTCTTCTGCAACTAAAGAAATTATAAGTATGCTGGTCTAAAAAAAATTAATTAGTTTTGAGGTGCTGAGCAAATTTATTAATGAAAATAATAGTGTAGGCTTGATTCTCCAATTAAAACGTTTCAAAAAAGGGAGTGAAATCTTCAAGGAACACTTGCAAGACAAACTTTTAAAATCCAAAGTTGACAAAGCGTTCTTATTTGAGAATCAGCTGACGTAAAAAGGCCTAAGCTAATTGACGCCTTGTGGTATTCACCAATCAGGAAGGCGGTGAACAAGCTCAAATAACAAGCCTTGTTTGTGCATATAGCGCTTGAACAATAACTGCTTTACCTCATGGTTCTCATGTCCCAGAAGCTCCGTCAGGACAATTAGGACATGCTTGGCCTCCTCTGCGCATTTCTTCTTTCCTGAAATGTGAGACTTACTAAAATAAACACTGCTCTGATTATAGTACACTACTCTATTTACTTTAGCAAATCAAATAAAAGAATGCAAACTAAAAAAGGCTGATGAACAATAATACAATTGTTTAAACATACCTTTATTTCTTTGACAGGTATTGATTATAAGATCATTGTGCCAGTGTATTGGTTACCTTGAGTGCGCAGACAGAGGTTCATGAGGAGGGAAATGGCATATTCAAGCGTGTAGTCAGACAGACAGTCGGAGTCGTGGAGCTCTTTGACCAGCCAGCCAATCAGACCGTCTCTGATCATAGCAGATTGCTGAGCTCGCCTGCACATAGCAGAAAATATACAAACACCTGATATTTTTTAGGTGTTTAAAATTGTGTTGTGCTGGAAATGCTTCAGCTTATTTGGTTATCATATTCAAAACTGCTTAAATTTCTCGTTGTGCTATATTATCAAATCTTGGATTCAATCTCTTGTCACTTTGTTCTCTTTCAAGTACAAGTTTTTAAATTATTTTAAAACTTATTTATCCTATGGCTCAGTGATCAGAGCTTATGCACCTCAGTTTTTGATTTTTAAAAAAAAATAATTTCTAGAGTCTGACCAATATATTGTTTTGCCAAATTTATCGTCCAATATGAACCTGTCGCCGATATAGCTGCATTGGCATATTTGCCGCAGATATGCCACCGATATGAACATAGATATATTTTATTGGTTTAAATGTTTTATATATAAATATAAAAGCACCAAAAACTAAGTAAAAAAAAGCTAAACCAATAAAATACATCTATGTTCATATATATATATATATACATATATATATATGTAGCTGATACATTTCAACATGTTTTACACACTTTTCAAAAGTCAGAAAAAAACTGTAAACATGATTTCAGTCTGTGTCTTTATTAACATTTATTAGCAAAAGGCATACCTGAGGCTGAGTTTCTGCAGCGCTGCTAGCACGTTTTCTCGAGTAACAGACTCTTTCTCTTCAGTCTTCAGAGAATCAAGCAGAAACCTCAGTAAAGAGGGTATCTGAGACAGGTACATGCGTCCTGGGTGTGCAACAGTGCATGAGATGACAATAAACATGTTTCCGAACTAAAGATGTTTACACAATGTAATACAATGAATACAATGAAAATGCAAAAATTCTGCTCCGTAAATTTTGGCAACAAGGAATTAATTACATTCAATTGCATACAATTGAATTTATATGTATCTTATGAAAATTCAACCAAACAACATTTAACAGTTTGAAAAAGTAGTTTTTATTATTAAATGCCAGATGGCCAACACAATCCACGCATGCTTAATTGGTTCAGGATCAGGATTTTGTTTCTAGCCCACCCATTCAGAATATATTAATAAAATGTGTGTCCCTGTTTACAGTCACTGATCCACATAAAGGTCACAATAGCATTTTTTTGTGAAACTTAAATAATAGGTGGAAATATAAATCAATAGGTTACTTGCATAACACCGGTTCTCTTATAGCATTAAGTGAGGTGTTACGCGTATTCCTCAGAAGCCAATTCCATTACGCCAGCCCCAATTGATTGGCAGACATGACATTGTGTCAGGGAGTGGCTCCCTCCTCTCGGTATAAAACAAGTGACGCAACGTCGTTACAATATTCAAAACAAACACACCTCTTCTTGCTTCGCACAGCAAGGAGGGTGTTCTGGTGAGACACCTCACTTAAGGCTATCAGAGAACCAGGGTTACACAAGTAACCTATTGTTCTCTTTCAAGCATACGTTTCAGTGTCTCACTATGGGATATCCTTACTCCCATATTGCCAGATAGCCTGTCTCGAAGTCTCCTGCCAACCAAAGAAACTATTATAGGGCTGGTTAAAACTAAAGATCCAATGCTCAAAACGGCATGTGCAAACGTTTGAGCTGTATCATCCAGTCTATAGAAGCTCCCATATGTGTGCGGTGAGGACCAACTCGCCGCTTCACAGATATCTTGTAACGTAACCCCTTTAAAGAGGGCACATGTCGTTGACATTCCTCTCGTTGAATGAGCATGTAAGCCATATGGAGGCGTAAGACCCTTACTGGCATATGCAAGAGAAATTGCCTCCACTATCCAGTGGGATAAACGCTGTTTAGTAATCGGCTTCCCCATACGCGACTTCGCCCAAGACACAAACAGCTGATCACTCACTCTGAACCCTTTAGTCCTCTCTGTGTAAATGCGTAAAGCACGCACCAGATATAACATATCCAGCCTTTGCTGTTCTGCTGAAGCAAAAGGCGGTGGGTTTAAGGCTCTTAACTTGAGATGAACAATAGAATTGACCACTGTTTTGAGACTGGCAAAGCACACCCTTCATAAACCGGCATACCAAAGGGTGCTGCCCCACAGTTTTGTTATCAAAACCTACATGACAGGCAGATATTGCAGCCAGAAACATCTTTATTGTTGAGAATGCTTTACCCTGATCTATCATATCCTGCATAAATGATAGAATAACTGCCACTGAACACTGAATGGGGATTACGTGTTTAGCCGCACACCAACGCAGTGGCAAGGACCATGGCTCTGCATACAGCATATGTATGACCTCCGCCGGCCAAAATTTCCCTGGTCATCGCGGAGCCACCAGTATAATTCTAGACCCTCCTCCCTCACTCTGTAAAGGGCTGGAGATATCAATGCAATCGGTGGGAATGCATACAGGAGAACGCAGGAACACTCATGCACCAGTGTGTCTATTCCCAGAGGCATGCTCTGATCCTTCAGAGAGACGAACAGAGGGCATTGAGCATTGTCCTGCGATGAGTAGAGATCCACTGTCGCTCTGCCGAATCTACTCCAAATTTGACCAACCACTTCCTTGTTCAGTTTCCTCTCTCCAAAAAGGGGATTTCCCCTGGACCGCAGATCTGCACCCCAGTTCATGATGCCGTGTATGTGTGTCGCTCTCAGGGATAAAATACTGGCATTGCTTGACAAAATCTGTTTGTGTGCCAACATGTGTAAAGGGAGTGATCTGAGACCTTCCTGTCTGTTTATGTATGCCACAACTGTAGTGTTGTCCATTCTCACGAGAACATGATCTCCTTTCAGAAAAGGAAGAAAATGCTTCAACATTAGAAACACGGCCAGCATTTCCAAGTAGTTTATGTGACAATGACATTGCCCTGCCCTTGTTAATGCCCCCACAGCCGGACAACGTTCATAACGTCCATCGTTCTGACCTTCCTGGTCTGGACAATGCCCATCAGTACCCCTTGTACCAGAAAGCACGGGCGCTGCCAGTGACGCAGTGCCAAGACTGCCGCGGACATCACTCTAACTCTCCTCCAGGGGTGCTATAACGGGTCTAATCTAAGAGAAGCTACCCAGCATTGAAACTCTCTCATAAATAGTCTGCCTAAGTGAATGCCTATTAGAGCTGAGTCCAACAGAGAAAGTGGCAAAATGCAGTCTGTAATTGTACTGTACTGTTCTCAACACCCAACAGGACTCCTCGCTGATAGTTTATTTGCAATGTTCCGGCACCATCATATGGCCAAATCAAAAACTGGTTTGTGGTCTGTACTGCACATGCATCTTTTCTCCATCTGTGTCAGCGCTGAACTCAAAACACCTTCTGCAACAAATGGTGCATCTAAGGCGGTTTCCTTTTCTTTTTCTGAGAGATTTGAAAGACACCTTATCTTGTAGATCAGCCAGGTATGCGGCGAGCAGAGCGATGGTGTTCATGCTTGACTGGAAGCAGTTTGCTTTTGATGGCAATGTTGGGTTTGCAGCCACGGTACGCTTTGGATGCAGATGCGCTGCAACTAAAGGCTCCATGAGGGGGCATGCGAAGAAAGCCCTCCTTCTTCATACCATCCACGTCGAGTGCAGACCCCCCTTGCATGGGCATTTTACTAATAAAAGGGTTGTCCTTCCAGGTGACAGAAACCTCTTCCAGAAGATCTGGAAAGATTGGAAGGAGTTGTCTCGCTGCCCGTTTAGCTCTCGGCAGCCTCTTCTCCTCATAGAGCGACTTTGCAGTCTCAGCTACTACAGTCGGCCACAGAGTTTCTCCGCATCGCGTTTGCACACATCTTGTAGATCGTCTGCCAGCCAATTGGGGCTGGCGTAATGGAATTGGGCGTATCCAATAGTGAGACACCGAAACGTATGCTTGAAAGAGAACCACATGCTCTGTTGATTCAGGGTCAAAAATTTTTATTTATATTAGCGCTATCTAGAGCACTGGAGTGATGTGTGTGTGTGTGTGTGTGTAAAATTAGCGGGTGGAATCTGGAACCATCCTGCCAAGTCTGTTTACACATTAGCTTAATTTTCTGCAAATTTTTTAGACCAAAAAAGCTTCTCTGGTTACTTTGAATAGCATAACAAATATAGCAATCAATGCAATGAATGTAGTGTAGCAATGTTGTGAATTCCTTTTGAAATAAATAGATTTAGCCTGCAAAACTTCACAGAACAACGTTTAATGTTACCACACCTTAAGTTTAAAAATGTTTTTCATAAAATGGCAAATTCCCACAAAATATTTGAGGAGGACATATAAATCCACATTCAAAATTAATTCAGGATCAGAATTTAAATTCTAGCCTGTTTTTTTTTTTATTTTTTTGCACATTATTGCGCCACCTAGAGCATCGGAGGGATGTTTGTTTATGATGAATGAGTTGAAATCACTACCTGCCAAGTTTTTTTTACACTCTCTCATGTCAAACTGGTTTAAGGAAGAAAAATAAGAAAACTGGAACAAACAAAACAAGACGTCTTTGCTTGAACTGAAACCATTTTCACTTACCATCACACAAAGAGGCAAATGCATTGATGAGTCGTGCCATATACTGTCTGATGATCTCATTTTTGGATTTCATCAGATTAAGAACAGTTTTCTGTAAAGTTAACACAACTGGTTAGTCAAAAATGTATTTGGCCATTTTCTTTTCTTTTTTTTTGCTTTTTCATATGGCTTTTGGTCCAATTAGTTGTTCATTAATGTGAAAATGACTACTTTGTCTGCCCTCCAAGTTTATTCTGTATTTTAGTAACATGAAATATTGATAGTCAACCTGAATAAAGACTGAAAAGTGAGCTAAAGCACGTATGCTATTATCTTATAAGGATATTATATTATAAGGAACTTGCTGACAATGATTGGAAGACTTTGAGTCAAGATGTCAAATAATATGCTGAAACCTGATCATCCACATTCAGCTTCATCCTAAATACCCGAGACAGACAGTTGGTAAACACATTTTAGAAATGAACTAGGTCATAGACAGCACTAATTATTTTAAGTGTTTTAATTGTTGTGGTGTAAGTGCACTCATAGTGAACCACAAAACAAACATATATCAAAATCTGGATAGAAATGCAATTTAAATATTTTGATATTACATAAAGGGTTCATTTTCAAAACAGTTTATAAATTTGCATACTATCCTAAAATATCCTACAATATATTTAAACAAATCTACCAATCACTGAGTCTATGTGGACAATGGACTAGATTGTTTATATTTTTATGTGAAGCTCCATGTTTATTTATTCAGCCCAGTCGACAGCATGACATCTCCACATAAAAGAAACAGAGATGTTTTTGCATCGATAAGCATGACAAAATTGAAAGCTTTACATAATTTTATAGGTGCAGCACATGGCAATCAGTGTTGAAAACAATGTGTCAAGATAGCTAAATACCATGTCCTGCAAGGTCATATCAGTGCCTTGATATATAAGGCCAGATTAGTGTTAGAGCGCAATTCTACAAAAGCGCAGATGGGAGGGGAAAATTCTGCATTTGATTTACTAACAATGCACATATTAAAGATCACAGATGCAGCCAGATAATTTCCATAATGACCAGCGCAAATACAAATCATCACCTGCTTTAAGACATGCTTTTTTTCTGAGCGTTAAATAATGGCGCAAATACCAGTAATTTGACGAGTGCAAATGTTGGTAAATCTCGTTGCATGATTTATTTTAATAATGTTCTCCTGTTAATTTGGCATCTGAAAGGGAAAGTCCTATAAATGCATATTCAGTATGGTCAGCTGCAAAAATAACTGTTGCCTTTCAGTGACAATTATTCACGGGGTGTCTTTAATAAATCCTGACAGTACTATTTTAATGCCAAAAGACAGTTTGCGCTGATGCAAGATGTTAGTACATATGGGCCATAATATTTTCAAATAAAGCTATTTTAAATATTATTTTCAAACTGTAAAATTGAAATCAAAATGTTCTAATTACTTTAAATATAATTTCCCAACAAGGGTTTTGAAATATACCTGTTTTGAACTGTAGCTCTCCAGAAGATCATTGCTGATGAAGGCTTGTAAAACTGTGTCCCTTTGCTCACCATGTAGAGATCTGGTTAACCTCTGGGAAATTACAAAAAAAATTGCCATGTAAAGTGTAAAGCAATTTGTTCCTCATTGTGTATTCTAAAGGGTGTATTCTCAAAGATGGAGATAAAACAACAAAATACCTTTAAAGTGTAAATAAATCACAATTTAATTTTGACCATGCCGTTTTCAGCATGTTTGACCAATATTAACAGTGATTCTAGCCTTTTGTTGTTGTTTATTATTATTTTTTTAATTGTGATTTTTTTTTGTCAGAAAAGACGGGATACATCAGTGATGTTTTTAGTTTACTAATGCTAATTCTGAGTTACCCAGCGCAAAGCTTGAAGCAGCAAAGCCTTCAGTCGATCTGATCCATTCACTAGATCTTTCTTCAGCTTCTCGTAGTCAAGGGAAGGCAACAACGGCACGTCTTTGGGCCTCCTGAGAGTAGAAAATGAAAGGATGATGAATCAGCACATGAGAGCTGGCTCTTCAGGTTGCTGATGGGAATCTTTCCATCTCTGGAAACATCATGTTTCCATAATCTGGTCTGATGGCATTTATAGAATTACATTTGAGTGATCTAACAAGTACAAGAAGAAAAATAAAAGTTTGTTTTTTCAAAAAGAAACAAAAGTTAACAAAACTACATAAGATATGAATTTAATACGTTTACAAAATTTACAACAAAAATTACAGTTTCACCCGGGTTTCTAAAGGTGATCTAAAATGAACTATTTGATTGTATTGAAAGCTATAGATGATACACAAATAAATAAATCTAGATATTGTTTACTGTGAATATAATGAATAAAATAATAATAATAGTAACAAAAACATATTATGCAATGCAACTATCTTTAATGTTGTCTTAAGATATTTTTCAGATTTAAATATATTTTTAAATCTTAATGGGTATAAAACCAAGACATTGTAAACCTATCATAATAATTCTAATTAAATGGTTAGTTCACCCAAAAATTTAAATTAGACCATAAATTACTTACCCTCAAGTCATCCTAGGTGTATATAACTTTCTTTTTTCAGACGAATCCAGTTGGAGTTATATTTAAAATTGTCTTTGATCTTACAAGCTGTTTAATGGCACTCAGAGGGTGTTGCAGTACATCAGTCCAAAAGAAATAAAATAAAAAGCGCCCATCCATAAAAAAAAAAAAGTGTCTCACACAGCTCCAGGGGGTGGAAACAAGTCCTCCTGTATCGAATCAATGTGTTTTTTGTAAGAAAAATAACCATATTCAAAATGTAATAATAACTTTAATGTAGCTCGCACTCATGGTTTTACATAGAAGCAGTTCCAGGCAGATGACGTATGAGGGCATGGGCCACTCAGGAGTGATAAACGCGGAAATGCAGGGAAGAGATCAAAACAAAACTACTTTCAAAAATTTGAAGTACAAAACGAAGGAGGATTTGTAAGGAAGAATGTCTGAAATGAGGATTTCGATATAAGCCAAGATAAGACTAGTTTTACTTTGCTAAAGTAAGGAAACTTTGCTCCCTTTGCTCCTGTCAAGAAACGTTGGTTTTCACAAGATTCACTGGCACTTGCGCAGCACACACCTCATGCTCTTGTAACTGCTTCCATTTACAACAGTGAGCGCAAGCTACATTAAAGTGATTATTACGTTTTGAATATGGACATTTTTCTTACAAAAATGCATCGATTCGCTACTGTCACTGTATGGACATCTCGGTTCAGTGCATGAGGCCTTACAATGAATTTAGGCATTTCACCCCAATCCAGAAGGGGGTGCCAGCAGCAATGCAACGCTGTTTGACAACCGGCCGCCAGCAGAAGAACAGCAAATGCCGAGAGTTGTGCACTTGAAAACAAAGTCCAATGGACAGTGACCATGTGCTGACTCTGAATGAGTCTCTCACAGACTGACAAAGGTTTTTTACTTTAAAGGCTTGTGGACTGAACTGTTTAGGAAATGGAGCTTTATACTTGTGTATCCTACCTCTCTCGTTTGGCACAAATCCAAATATTCCATAATATTTCCACATTTGCGATGTAATGTATCTGAATGCTAAACTATTATTTATTATGTAAATTGTAGGCTTTTTAATGTTATTTCAGTTCCAACAGTGACACAGAGGCTGATGTTTGGTTCATTGTATTTTTTTTTTGATAAAGTATCAACTGCGCTGTCAAGGAACGGATGTGTTGTGTGTGTGTGTGTGTGTGTGTAAGCGCGCCAGCGCGATCACTTCCAACTGTTTCCTTATACCAGCAGAATCAACTTTAAACACTTATTGTCTTATTAATAATGCATCACTGTAAAATGGTCTACTTTTATTTGTGTACTGTACCCTCACACTGAAAACATTATGCTTTTGTAAAATGAAGAAAACAAATAGGATGTCGCTTTCTGACATTTGAGTTTCCTTTCTGTGTACAAATTAAGCCTGTCACAAAACTGACCTGAAACTCACCATATATAGGCTAAAATTACATTACATTTTTATACAATCTATGGTTGTGTCGTACTGCTTTTTCCCCCCTTGTTTATCTCTAAACTAAATCAAATATATTTCAATTTATTCCTTGTATGTATATATGTACTGCAGATTATATGTATTTAACATAATGTAATACTATTTAGCATATTCACATCTAGGTGGAAAAAAAATTGTTATATGTACTACTGTCTGTTCAAAATAAATGAAAAGAAACCAAACATAGTAGATTTTTGTTTTCCTGATTTTTGTTTTGAGTTTTTTTTTTTTTTATGATGTAAATACCTGGCCTTATAAAATATTTAGGGGTTTTGGGTATTAAAAAAAGAGTCAATCAATCAATCAATCAAATGTAAAAATCCCTTAAATACATCAAGTTATGAAATGTTTTTCAGACACACCTGCTAGTATTGGGGAGACGAGATTTGATAATATTTATATCAATTAAAAAAACAAAACTTACTGAGGTGCGACTGATGCCCGCAGCATTGAAGATGCCTGAATGGGGAAAAAAAAAGAAATTAATCAGTTGATACATTGGCTTGCAAACAAAATAAAAAATCTGTGCATGTTAGTGAACTTTTAGAAGGTTATTCTACAGTATGTGAGTATTGATGTTGTTGCAGTAATTAAGTAGCCTATGCTCTACAATGGTTGCGAGCGCATGCAGTACGGTGGAGTTACATGTACGTGTACATGCGATGAATGAATGACCTGAAACAAATTAATAACCTGGTCGAAAAGCAGGGAGGTTGGAGGGGGTTAGTGAGAGGAATTCCCAATGCTCATTACAGCACTGCACCTGCAGGAACTTACTGCTAACTGAGCCAAAGAGAGCGGCACATTCTGGCATCTCAAAGATGCCATTAGAAGCTGTTCCTTAGGGAGGGTTACACTGAAACCCACAAGCAGGCGGATCATGTGAGCACAAACTCAGGTGGTTCCGCATTATTTGAAGTGTGAGGAATTGTGATATTAGTGTGCAGGTATGTTAACTGAAGCCAAATTTCCTTTTCCTGTCAAATATATATAAACATCCTTCTTTGAAGGGCTGTGTGAGTCATGCTAGTTTAACTTCAAACTGGTTTGAGGAAAAGCTCAGATAACCGGAGTTATGCATACAAACCTTCTCAAGTTTGGCAATTCTTAAGTGTTTGCTCTGAATATTTGCATTTTGTCTGAGTATGTGGATTACACAATGACAAGGGTTTGAACGTAATGAGTGTATCCTGGTCCAGAGAAGGATTACATGGTTTATATGTATGTCAAATTTAAGAGTTTAAGAAATTTAAGAAAGCCCTCTCTTCTGCTCACCAAGGCTGATATTTTACAATATTACTTTCTTCTGTATTTTTGATCCATTCATTTTATCAAAAATACAAATACAAACTAAAAAAAACAGTAATATTGTAAAATAAAATTTAAAATACCATTTTTTGTGTGAATATCTCTTAAAATGTAATGAATTTATGTGATCAAAACTGCATTTTCAGCAGCATTACTGCAGTCTTCAGTGTCACGTGATCCTTCAAAAATCATTCTAATATGATGCTTTGCTGCTCAAGAAACATTTCTGATTAATACCAATGTTGAAAACTGTTTTTCTTGCTTTTTTTGCAAACCGTGGAACACTGCCATTAATTTTTTTTTTAAATAATAATTATTATTATTATTGTTTTTATAACAAATACTATTTTATTCAGCAAGGATGCAATAAATTGATTATATCATATTCAGATTTTTCAATATTTTTTAATAATCTGTGACTTCCTGGTGTCATATATATATATATATATATATATGTGTGTGTGTGTGTGTGTGTGTGTGTGTAACACACAACCACCTATATTTACAAATCATAAATTAGGAAGGAAAAACAAATACTACACCAAAATACAAATAATGCCCACGATGTATCCAGATTCAAATTCATTCAACTTTATGAAAACAAGTTTTATTATCAAAAAAGGTTTTTACATTAGTCTTGTTTTAAGGATTTATTATTAATATTTATATTATTATTACATAATTATCACTATTACTGTAATATCTAAGTAATAAGTAAAACATATCTAAGCCTCCTTAAAACAAGACACTTGTAAAACAATTTTTATGGATATATATAATAAGGCTTGTTATGAAGAGTTGCATTTGGACACATCATCAGCAAACTAATATTGTTTTGTGTGTGTGTGTGTGTGTGTGTGTGGGGGGGGGGGGTGGGGGGGGTTCTGCAAAGGTTTTTTTTCTTCTTCCTTCACTGTGGCCAATTGGCTCAAGTTTCTAAACAAAAAGTAAGCACACTGATATGTAAATGCAGGCTGTTCAGTTTTCTTTGTTTCTTTTTTAATCTGACGCCAGGAAGTCACAGATTATTTTAAAATAAAAATAAATAAAAAAATGACATGACCCCTTCACTCTATATTGAATGTCCTTGTTGTAACAGTTTAGTAAGTATACTGTCCACTCTTCAAAGTAATCAGTGTAACGTGCTTCCTTTGGGATTCAGCAACAATATACATGACTGTCGGACAAAGCCGAGCATTCGTATACCGAACAAGGACGGATGTCCCATGACACTAGGGCAATCTAATGGGAACTAGATGAAGTAGAGTGCTTTCTGACAAAATACAATGGAGGAAGAGTAGGCAGGGCTCATGGTCATACATGCAAGGCAAGAAGAAAGACAACTTACATATCCATCATCACAAGGACTCATAGAGTAATATCCCTTCATGAGCATATGATCAGACACACACAAACAAACACAAAGGAAGATATGATTGAGGACACCATAGCTACAAAAGCATGTAGATATCCAAACATTCAAGGCAATATCTGATGTGACTCTTTGTAGGACCTGGATGTGAAAAATGTTGGCTTTGTAGGAAAATATTTTATAAACTAAAATGATTTGGTTGGTTTAAGCGACTTAAGTCTGCCTCACACTACAGGATTTTTACCCCGATTTAGCCCTGATTTACCCCTCGTGAGAATTGGAGCAAACATCTTTGTGAGCACCTTGATCTGTCCCGATGTTTGATGATTATCTGGTAATGTTCAATCTAATCGAATCTCATCTGCTCGCATACACGGGGCAGCCCTGATATGTTTGATTAAATCAGGATGAAGATGGTTATATGATTACATCAGTACTTTCACAGCAAATGTGCAAAACCGCAAAACAACTGATGTACGGCTTCGTTGGATGGTGGAGATAGAGGAAACTGTTTCTTGACATTTTGAAGTAACACGACATCACCTCAGTTTTGAATGCAGAAAGCTACTAGCACAAAAAAATACAAAAAATAAAGCACATCAGTGACGATCTGTTGTGGTAGATCAAGTGAGGCGCTCCCTCTGGCATGATGATCTTAATGATATCTTTTAGTGTGTGATGTGCCACGATGTTCAAATCTTTTAGTGTGTGCATGTTGAATATTTGATGGTAGATTATATGTAAAGATTCTCCTTATGTGTGTGTTGCAACCAAATTTCAAAATTAGTTTTTAAAACTCCTGTAGTGTGAGCTCAGCTTTAATGATGATAGAAAATGAAAATAAAACATCAAATACATATCATAAAAGGAATACATTTTAAAAAGTTCTAGTTTTAGTGTCTTTCCAAAGATGCAGTCACATTTTGCCATATTTTTGTGCACAAAAAGGGCTCACTGTTTAACAGTGTAGCAAAATTCACAACCGTGTGGATTCCAATTGAAATGACTGGATTTTTTCACAAAAGAAATCTGTGAACAATGGTAAATGTGACCGCCATTCACATTTTTATGTTTAACCCTCTGGAGTCTGAGGGTATTTTTGGGGCCTGGAGAAGTTTTGTCATGCCCTGGCATTTGTACTTTTTCAGTTTCTTATAAATATCTAAATGGGTAAAGTCTAATCTCACTGTAATCAGCACAAACTGGGCTGTAATAATATATGAAATGCATGTATGTACATGATTGTGTTTTTGAGAAAAATGTTATGCGTGGTTAGAGAAAAACAAAAAATGGTAAATCACTTGAATAAGGCAATAAATCACAAAGAACAATGGTTCCCGGGATTTTTGAGAACTGGAGCTTGTAGCCTAGAATTTTTCTTTCTAAATTATGTGAAAATCATCTTATTCACTTACAGGAAACAATATATTGATTTAAATTTTCTAAGACACTTTTTTTGGTAAAAGTCATATGCGAGTAGGCGTCAACTATCATGAATATCATTGTGATTTACACCTGAGAAGACAAAGGCCCGCATAATGAGCTGCATAATGAGCTGCATAATGAGCTGCATAATGAGCCTTTCAGTCAGCTGTGTGTCACTGAGAGGGAAGAGTTACAAGAAAGAATGTGAGAACAAAATAAATATAATTTTATGTTTGTAGTTTATTTAGAATATATTTAATTATCCCACAACATAATTTAATATCCACTTGGGGGAGCAGTTAAACAGTTTATTAGGAACAATCAAAGCTGACTTTCAAACTAATTTTTTTGCATCATTAACATTAACAATGCAAAAAACATTTATTGTTATTATCATTATTATTATTATTATTATAAATGTTGAAAAGAGCTGAGAATATTTTTCAGGTTTTTTAGGGGGGATAAATTGAAAGAACAGCATTGTTTGTTACATTTGTTACAGTTATCTTTATTTGTTACATTTATATTATTTACATCAAGCTTTTGAATGGTATAGTATAGTATATTGTTATTGAAACTTCATAATGTTTCACTTGATTATACATTTAGTCAGGAATTATAGTTTGGAAAAAGTCTAACTAGTAAAATGTTTACACGTTATGTGAAAACTAGTACAAGTATATAAATAAAAAGAGACTTACTCATGTTTATGATCTCTGCTGAATAAAGTGCTTCATTCTTTTTCTTCTGAGGAAATCCATTTCTCAAATCCTCAACCACATGACATCTTTTTGGGGTGAATTATGTCTTATTCCTCTCATCGCGAAGCAAACAGTAAAATAAAAACGTGAAGAACAGTCTCACTGCTTTTTCTTCTGTTATGGGCGTATTCAAGCCGCGCGCTTCAGTTTGAATCTCAATAGCGAATTCAGCGCGGGGGGGTGGTCTCATTAGATATAATGAAGAGAGACGTGAAAAACGGATATCGCATTGTTTTTATATGGATTACTTTATCACAGGATATTTGTTTTCGGCGGCACCTGTTTAGCAGACATGTCAAGCTTTCTATAGATATCTCTGTCATGTCTCTTCGTTGAGTATTCACGGAGTTACAGTTCATTTAAATGACGTGTTTGTTAATCAAGATCAGCACGTACAAAGGCTGCAGACAGCACACCTTGTTTGTTATCTTTATTTTATAAGTGCACAAAGTTTTGTTGTTATTATGTCTGTATACAAAAAAGTAGACCCTTTACGGATTCGATTGATGTATTGCACTTATCTGTACGATTAAAACTGAAAGTGTAATTTAAGTTCTTCTCGGTGTTATCAGGAGAAAATGACTCATAACGCGTATAGGCATTAATCGACTCCAGCGGGTTAAAAAAGTGAGAAACATACACAAAACAAGATCGCAAGACATAAATGTTTTTTTTTCAATTAAGCTTGCTTCACTCCAAATGATCTTCATTGTCATTATTGTAATTTGATTAAAATAATTGCAAATTACAGATTCTGATAGTGTTTGTCACTTAAGTTTGCCTAAGTGACGTGACATAAAAAAGTGACGTGACATACAGCCAACTATTGTGATCCATACTCAGAATTTGTGCTTTGCATTTAACCCATCCAAAGTGCACACACACCTGGGGAAAGTTAAGTTATGCTAATATAAATAATTAGAAAATCTTTTTAATATTGTTACACTTATGAATCACCATTAAGAATAATGAGTTTTTTTTAATGCAAAAACACATGGCACAGGAGTCAAACATGTATTTCAAGCATGTTTACAACAGAAAAGCAGTGCATTAGACTGCACTTGTTCTTATTGTTCCCCTAAGGCCTTGTTCTGACTGGAAGGACAGTTTAGATTTTTTTCTTTTGGCATTTATAACAAAACAATGAGACAGCAGAAAACCATTTCACATATGCAAGTGAAAAAAAAGTGAAAAAAGTCTCAATTGTAAGAAAGTTGTAAATACTTTTTTTATTTTTTTATTTTGTGGAGGAATAATTTTTTTTTGCAAGAAACAGAATTCTAAAAAAGTCAGAATTGTGAGAAAGTCGTAATAATCTTTTTTATTTTTTGTATTTTGTGAAGGAATAAAAAAAAAGAATTGCAAGAGAGCGAATTCTACTTGGAATTGCAAGAAACAAAGTTAGAATTCCAAATGTTTATTAAAATTCAGACTTTTCTCCTTGAAAAATGGTGTGTTTTGCACATTTAATTGCCCTATCACAGTGCTTCCCAAACCTGTCCTGGAGGACCATCTGCGCCCTGCACATTTTTTTCTTTCAGCCTCAACGAATGAGCGGATGAGTGGAATCAGGAGTGTAAGATAAAGGAGACATACAAAAGGTTCAGGGCGGAGGGGCCTCCAGGACAGGTTTGGGAAGCACTGTTCTATCAAATTCTAATTAAAATTTTATTCTCATTACCATAATAAATCAAGAATTTTGTCAATGACTCATTATTTTCAATGGGGATTCATTAATGTAACAACAAAAAATATAGGCTATTTTTTTTAAATAAATTGTTAAGTGTTTCATTTAAATTTATTTAAGCAACAAACACTAACACAATCCACAATACCAAATCACATTACGGTAATGACAGTTCTAAAGTAAATGTTCGCGATGTCGCGATGCAAAAAATCCTAATCGTTAAAAAATATGATATATTTTAATATATGAATGCAATGTACATTGGATATTTATTCTATATACACTGTCTGAACAAAGAGATCTTATTTATTTATTTGCAAATTAACAAAGAAACTGGATATATGGGTGGAGTGTGGATATACAAATAATATGAAAAATATATTTAGAAACAGATTTGCTAATTTGTATCCAATGCATTTAAAATGCATATAAACATTATCAGTATTCTGTGGAGGCAGTGACTCACAGTGCCCGGTCTGGTGAAGTCTACGCTCTGGGCAGCACTCTGTCTCATGTGACTGCTGAAGAGCCGCATACACACGCCTTGCAGATACTCTGGGGAGATCTGCAAAACATCAACCATAGTCCCTTGAGCATTTTACGAGGAATCCCGTCCCACGGAATTATTTGCATTGTTGGAATTGTGTACATAATGTGTAAGTTGATGTTTCCTTGCCATCTTTCCACGGACTGTGGCCTCCAACGAATCCACTAACTCGGCCGTGATGCCAATGAGATTGTGATGGTCGGCCTGCAGTTTAGTGAATCTCCTCATGCAGCTGGCCGACTTCCTTTCTGCCTCGGTCAGATAGAGCTGCATTTGCTGAATCGCTTCTAGGAGAAAAAAAAAACAAAAAACACACAAACAGTCAAATAAGAGGTTGGTGAACACGCATGATGCAAAAGAGCCACATCGCCACAGTACAGGATGTTAACAACTTCTGAGTGTGCATTTTATCTACAATCAGGGAGCAAAACAATGGGTGGTACTAGCGCAGTGGATAAGACACATGTCTTTGGTGTGAGAGACCCGGGTTCGAATCCACTGTGAGACACCAATGTGTCCCTGAGCAAGACACTTAACCCCTAGTTGCTCCAGAGGTGTGTGACCTCTGACATATGTGGCAATTGTAAGTCGCTTTGGATAAAAGCGTCAACTAAGTGAATAAATGTAAATGTAAAACGAAAACTTGCTAAAAATCGGATTTTCCTCATGTTATGTTACAAATGCGAAAATATTTAGAACTTAAAAGCACATTTTCATTTCGTGGCAGTTTGCATGGAAAACAGCTAATTAATCCCAACTAATTAGGAACAAAATTATACATGCTTATTTTTTAAATATCAAATTATATGATTATATTAACTGTTATTTTTACTAAGTTAAAACTAATTTAATTATTACTCATAGTAATAGATAATCATGATTTACCATGTGACTGAAGATTCAGGATTAAAGCTACTTTTCATATTTTGTGAACAATTATATTTTTATGATTGTATGCCAAATCACATTATTCAAACAAGACAAAATCAAACATTTGTGCAACGGGGCATTTTTACAGACACATCGGATGCAAATAAAACAGCTAAACTTTATCATTATTAGAGACAAAATTATAACAGTTTTTTTATATTTTATTATATGAAGTATTATTTTATATATATATACACACACATTTGAATTAAATAATTAGGGTCAGAATAATTCACCTTTGTTGCCTTTTCCACCTTCGTTCTGGTTTTGTGGTGTTTAGGAATCATGCCAACAAGTCATTGTTCATTTTGATGGATTAATGTCAGCGATTGCCCCTGCCCTCAAACAAAAACACTCCACAAAAACATTCCATTTTGCTCAAACACAACATTCACACAACTTGTGTTCACAATCCAAAGTCCATTGTAAAACATTGTAAAATGCGTTTAGCCACTTTGGCCCTCTATTACAAAGAGATATCAAAAACTGTAAGGTGCACTGTTCAGCTGCCTATGGATATTTCAAGTTTCAGGTAAAACTATTAAGGATGATGAGTCACTGCATTTCCTGTTTCGAAGGCAAGTATCCCTATTAGCATGGCTAAAACTTAAACTAAAACATATTTTGTATCTTTATACAGGAAAATATAATGAAGATGATGAAAATACTATAGAAGTTGGGAGTCTGTAATATTTATTATGTAGATAATATAAAAACAGTAAAATTATTGTTAATTTTTTTTGCTGTGATCAAAGCAAAGCACCTTTACTCCAGTCTTCATTGTCACATGAACCTTCAGAAATCGTTTTGATGTCTACCAAAGAAAAGCCAATTACAGAAGCATCTGTAATGAGATGACAACCATAATTTTATTTGATAATGTTTAATAAATCAACAAAAGTTAATAATTTGCATTGAGCAACCTTGTTTTAGATAAAACAAACTGAATTACCCACAGAAATTTGTCATCATGATTTACAATGTGACTGGAGATTCAGGATCAAAGCTGCTTCCTCATATACAGATGTATGGATGAAGTAGCTTTACTCCTGAATCCCCAGGAGATTGAACAGCTCAGATATCCAGCTCATCATTTGAAAGAAGGACTTTGGTGACTGGATAAATTTTAACTTAACTATAAATTTAATTGTCATTTAAAGTGTAACAAAGTTGGCCAAATAAAACATTATGCTTCTTCTGATTGGCTTGCTGGCATGTGGGGGATTTCATGCACAAAGAAAAAAAAAGTCAGTGAATCAATAAAAATATGTTGTTGCTTCCAGATCTTAATAACTGGAAATCACATTGTACATGATGCTAAATGAACTCGACTACATAAAAAAAACTGTAGCTGCATATTTTCATACTTCAAAATTGTTTCAAATTTTGAAAGTCCAATGAAAACATTTATCTTTTAAAAATTTTTGGAATAGACAAAGTCATGGGAATGTACACATTACTTGGCAACATGCTGGAGCAAAGTAATTTAAGTGATAATGTCTGAGGATAATTTTATCTTTGTCCTATTTTGTTGCATTTCATTTCATTTATTTTCTCTCTCTCTCTCTCTCTCTCTCTATAAAAAAAAAGAATTTGCACTTTTTTTGTTGTATAAACCTGATTCCAAAAAAGTTGGGACACTGTACAAATTGTGAGTGAAAAAGGAATGCAATAATTTACAAACCTCATAAACTTTTTACTATTTTATTCACAATAGAATATAGATAACATATCAAATGTTGAAAGTGAGACATTTTGAAATGTCATGCCAAATATTGGCTCATTTTGGATTTCATGATAGCTACACATTCCAAAAAATTTGGGACAGGTAGCAATAAGAGGCAGGAAAAGGTAAATGTAGATATAAGGAACAGCTGGAGGACCAATTTGCAACTTATTAGGTCAATTGGCAACATGATTGGGTGTAAAAAGAGCCTCTCAGTGTGGCAGTGTCTCTCAGAAGTCAAGATGGGCAGAGGATCACCAATTCCCCCAATGCTGCGGTGAAAAATAGTGGAGCAATATCAGAAAGGACTTTCTCAGAGAAAAACTGAAAAGAGTTTGAAGTTATTATCATCTACAGCGTATAATATCATCCAAAGATTCAGAGAATCTGGAACAATCTCTGTGCGTAAAAGTTCATGGCTGGAAAACCATACTGGATGCCCGTGATCTTCGGGCCCTTAGACGGCACTGCATCACATACAGGAATAATACTGTAATGGAGATCACAACATGGGCTCAGGAATACTTCCAGAAAACATTGTCGTTGAACACAGTCCACCGTGCCATTCACAGTTCCCGGCTAAAACTCTATAGATCAAAAAAGAGGCCATATCTAAACATTATCCAGAAGCGCAGGCATTTTGTCTGGGCCAAGGCTCATTTAAAATGGACTGTGGCAAAGTGGAAAACTCTTCTGTCGTCAGACAACCCAAGTTGTTATCAGCGCTCAGTTCAGAAGCATGCATCTCTGATGATATGGGGTTGCATGAGTGCGTGTGACATGGACAGATTACACATCTGGAAAGGCACAATCAATGTTGAAAGGAATATCCAAGTTCTAGAACAACATATGCTCCCATCCAGACGTTGTCTCTTTCAGGGAAGACCTTGCATTTCCCAACATGACAATGCCAGACCACATACTGCATCAATTACAACATCATGGCTGTGTAGAGGAAGGATCCGGGTACTAAAATGGCCAGCCTGCAGTCCCATAAAAAAACATCTCAGACCTAAGACAGTTAAGCAACTAGAAGCCTGTATTAGACAAGAATGGGACAACATTCCTATTCCTAAACTTGAGCAACTTGTCTCCTCAGTCCCCAGAGACTGTTAAAAAAGAAGAGGGGATGCCACATAGTGGTAAACATGGCCTTGTCCCAACTTTTTGAGATGTGTTGATGCCATGAAATTTAAAATCAACTTATATTTCCCTTAAAATGATACATTTTCTCAGTTTAAACATTTGATATGTCATCTATGTTGTATTCTGAATAAAAAAATTTAATTTGAAACTTCCACATCATTGCATTCTGTTTTTATTCACAATTTGTACAGTGTCCCAACTTTTTTTGCAATCGGGTTTGTATAAGAAGTGGTTTTATTTTCTATTGCATAACTATTTATTTCTCATTACCATTTATTTATTTATTTTTATTACTTTTATTTAATAATTACTATTCATTACTATTAATTATTCATTTATTATTTCTAAGGGTTTTACAGGTTTGTAAATCAGAATTAAAAAATTATGATATAAATGCCTTGCAATATAAGGTACCTTCCTTGGTAAGTAATTCAGTATGTACCTCGGTTTTGACATCACAGTTCAGTATGATTTCAGTACAGCAGGTTGAAAAAAAATAATAAACATTTTTCTTTTTTTTATTAAACAATGTTTAACAAAATTCCTCTTTCTTTAAATAAATTAAATTATAATAAAATGTTTCTTTAAATTTACCTCATAAAATAAATCTATAGACCTAAAAATCGATCTCAGCTTCTGCTTCTAAATAATAGGGAAACTTTTGACATTACCATAAGGTTACAATTAACAACAGAGCCCAAACTTAAATTTAATTACTATTTATTTTTAACTGTAATAATCAACACTCAAATTAAAATTGTGTATGTAAACAAGGAAATTGCACTCAATGCAATGCAGTTTTTAAACTAACTTCTAAATTATACAATTTCTATTTGTCATTACTTAAGTAATGTAAAGAGAAAGGGATGATCACCCTTTGTGCTGCCATCATAACTGAGGCATTTTTGTTTTTGTCTGAATTTCTGAAAAAAAAAAATATATATATATTATATATATATATATTGTCCGGTAAATTATTCAAAAAATTTCGGTACAAATACGTGTACCGTTACACCCCTATAATATACACAAAAAGGATACATATAAAGTCAGAAGTCTTGGTGTGTTTGAAGCTTTCAGAGTCACTGAGAGAAACTTCTCCAGTCTTTCCTTCAACTCTGGCGTCCAGGAATCCTATGATCCAGTAAAAACAGTAACATGTTAAAAACTCTTCTGCATCAAGCAAGTGTTCAATGTACATGAGGTCTGTCATACAGAATATTACTATTTTTCAAAATGCTACAATATGATGCACCCATAAGAAAATGCATCCTAGTATATGCTTTTCTAAGAACTAACCTGGTTTTCATAGATTTTTTTTGTTATGATTTTAATCAGCTGGTGTTTTGGAGACTTGTGTGTGTTGTACCTGGAAAAGCTCTTGGAAGGACGGATGTACTGTGGGATTGGGCACAAATGGCAGGGCGTAGAACGGCAGGAATTCAGTGGTCTGGCTCAGTACCGCCCCTCTGGTCTCCAGATAGTGTTTGAAATGTTTGATCCTGCTGTCAAACTCTCCTTTATCCTGTATTACACAAATATATTTTTACATTTAACAAAAAATTATTTGCATCTTGACCTGAAAGCTAATACCATGTCATTCAAATACTGATTCAAGTCATGTAATTGACTGAACGAGAAGTTTGCTTGAATATTTTACTTTATGAGGAGGACATCTGTTGGTCAAACAGAATACATGCATTGTAGATTTGTCTATTAAGTTAATTTAAAAAAGGTCATTTCATTACTATTCCCAAAAGTAAATGTACTTACGTGACTTCCTACAGGTGATTTCAGTGGGTATATTGTAAAATGAATTTGTAAGTAGAATTCCAGCTTCTGAGCTACTGGATCAAAATCCCGAATCTCTGGAGGAATAGTTTTAGCCCACAGCTCAGAGAATACCTTATAGTCGCCATCATTAAAAGAGCTGAGAAAATCGTCCTATTGTGGGAGAAAAAACAAACTATCAAGTAATGAATTAACTTTTAAGTTGCTTTTTATTTTTAAATATATTATTATTATAAATACAGAGTGGTTTGTAAATTCATACATAAAAAATTAATAAGTATATAAATGGTTTTTTTTCTGATAGCAATGTTGGGGACATTAAAGATAAAATTATATTATAATTATTTTAAGTATAAATATAACAAATCATATTAAGCAAATGACAGTCAGCGAAGGTGAGAGACAAACGTTCAACGTTGCTCAATGTTTTTTTAGAATGTAAATATTTATATACTACAGATTATATATAAATTATAAATATATTGCATGTGTTAACAAATTTCTGATATTTAAACTTCTAAACCTTTTAGGAAAAAAGAAATCTAAAATGCATGGCACGATGTTAATAATGAGTGCTGGGTACACTTATCTTGAATTTAAAAAACATTACTGTATATATAAAATTGATTACAATTATAATTTCTTATAAAAAAAAGTGCAAAAGTTCTGGGGTGCGTTCTCCGAAACTACCTTAACGCTACGTCGCTCTTAAGTTGTACCTTAAGAAGTACCTTATCGTTAATACGTGGTTTCCGAAACCTTCTTAGTTAAGTATACCTTCTGTAAGTCATGCGTTCGTAAGGTTGGTCTGGAACGCTCTTAGCTTTACCTTATCGCTGCTGACGGTTCATACCGCTAGTGGCCACCACTACACAAAAAGATTTTTTACATCGCAGTTTAATTACACATAGAAAATTTTATATGAACATTTAATATAAAATCTGATTTAGTAATAAAATTACATTTTTACTTTACTTTAAAATTATACACATAAAATACTTAAGTTGTTATAGCCTACACCCAGTGTATGGAAGTGTTTTCATTAATAAAGTTTCCATACACTAATGGTTGTTAGCTTTTTTAATTACTATCCTAAGGCACATCAGCTGGCGAACCATTTGACAGAAAAGGCTTAGGAGTCTATATAAAGAAAGATTAGTTTACACAAACTTTATAGCTATGGCAGCGAGACAGCGAGTACTTGTTTTAAATCAAAGACGGCGGCGTCCGCGGAGCCAGTTAGTGTATGTCAACTACTTTATAAGAGAGAACATTTTAGTCCACTGACTACCATGTCAGAAGAGACCATTGTAAAACATTTTGCCTGCCACGGGAGCAAATTCTGCAGCTCTTGCATCTTGTTGGCCCAGATTTGTCAAGACAAACTCGACGGAGCTACCCCCTCAGCCCCGAAATTCAGCAGCTGGCGGCTCTTCGTTGTTATGCCGTGGTGGAGTTTTCTGGAGGTTGTTGGGGATGGATATGGGCTGAGTAAGACCTCAGTGTGGCTGGGCGATCTCTTTTTGCGGACTTTTTTCCCCGACATAGTGAATGTCGGTATGTCTCTCATGTTTGCGCTTTTATTGAGGAAATCATCCAATTACACAAATGAGCGATTTACGCCAATAATGTGATACGGCTGGTGGATAATCAGCATACGTTGTGGAGAACATTAACAGACTTATGGCCGTGAGGGTTTGGGATTGTACACTTGCTAAATTATAAACACATACTCGTATTTATTTCTGCATGTACTTATTTCAATAAGCCCCAATAAATGCAGTTTGTACTATTTCTAAAACGCTTCTTTATAAAGAACATTGTTTTCTCAATACTTTACCTTTACCGCTGTGAAGGAAAGAGCGCACAATCGATCATCGAGGCGTTGATATCAACTTATTCAGCACCTCCACCATGGACAGCAACTGCTAAGGTCGAACTTAAGAAGGTTTACCTTAAGCAACATCCTAAGGTATAGTTCGGAGAACACACGTAGCAAAGGTATACCTGTAGTTAAGGTGTACCTTTTGAGTATTCGTAGCGCGCTAAGAGACAACGTTATCGGAGAACGCACCCCTGAACAT
The DNA here is from genome assembly GCF_963082965.1 of Carassius carassius. Classification (NCBI taxonomy): domain Eukaryota; kingdom Metazoa; phylum Chordata; class Actinopteri; order Cypriniformes; family Cyprinidae; genus Carassius; species Carassius carassius. The sequence continues at coordinate 31,484,349 of NC_081770.1, forward strand.
TTCGAAAATCCAGCCAATAACATTAACAAAAAAAAAAAAGTAATTAAAGAGACTACTTAAAAGTTAAACTTTTTTTATATGTTTATACTAAAATGATTTTAAAACACTAACCTAAATAATATATATATATATATATATATATATATATATATATATATATATATATATATGGGCTGTGCGATTAATCGATATCGAAATAAAATCGTGATTTGAGTGTGCGCGATTTCTAAATCGCTTTATAGCAGACTGGGTAAAAAGATGAGAACAGACAATGATATAAATAGAAAGGTGCGAAAAGATTTAATATGATCTGAGCACGCGCATCTGGTTTTGTTAAAAGAGCAAAGAAAATCTGAGAGTCATGTTACAACATTTTGATAAAGCTCTCATTGGTTTTCTTTTGGAAATATGTTTCAGATTTATACTGAATGCATTTATGACTGTAAAGCATGTCTGTGTGTGTCAAAATCGTGATTAAAATCGAAATCGCAAAATTGATTAAAAAAAAATTGTGATAGGTTATTTTTGTCCATGTCGCACAGCCCTAATATATATATATATATATATATATAATTTTTTTTTTTTTCCTTTTTTGTGGCCTAGTGGTTAGAGAGTTTGACTCCTAACCCTAGGGTTGTGGGTTCGAATCTCAGGCCGGCAATACCACAACTTAAGTTCCTTGAGCAAGGCACCGAACCCCCAACTGCTCCCCGGGCGTTGCAGCATAAATGATGCCCACTGCTCCGGGTGTGTGTATGTGTGTGTTCACTGCTCTGTGTGTGTGTGCACTTTGGATGGGTTTAATGCAGAGCACAAATTCTGAGTATGGGTCACCATACTTGGCTGAATGTCACGTCACTTTTTGAATAAATGAGATCAGAAATCAATCTCACGTGAATGCCGATGGTTTTGGAGTCTCGCCATGAGTGTCCTGAACTTTTGAGGACAGTTTTTCCTTTGCGTCTGACTTCCTTTTCAAACACTTTCACAGTCTCTTCAAACTCAGCAAACTTCAGATACTGTAAATCGTTACATACTATGTCACTGTATGTCTATATCTTTGAAATATATAGATTTTTTTTTAAATAAATAAATAAAAGTTGTACGTAAGCTGACCTCGTTGATCATTGACAGCAGATCACTTTCACTTGCCAGGCCATCACCCATCTTTTCAGGTTTTCTGGAGCTCATTGATCCACAAACTAAAAAAAAAAAGTTATATATATATATATATATATATATATATACATACACACACACACACACACACACACACGGCCAAAAATATTGGCACCTTTGGTAAATATGATCAAAGGCGGCTGTGAAAATTCATCTGCATTGTTAATCCATTTGATCTTTAATTTAAAAATTTCACAAAAATGTATCCTTTCATTGGATAATAAGAATTTAAAATGTGGGGAAATATCATTATGAAATAAAGGTTTTTCTCAAATACTTGTTGGACCCAATTATTGGCACCCCTAGAAATTTTTATTAGTAAAATAACTCTATATATATTCCCAGTCATATTCACAATTTTGAGCATTCCAGCATGATTATAAACATGAAATTATCCAGCCATGGTTTCCTGTTTCACAGAAATATAAAGAGGAGGGAAAACCAAGCCCAAATTCCCTTAATCATCCATCAAAATGAGAAAAACCAAAGAATATATTTCTGATGTGCAGCAAAAGATAATTGAGCTTCACAAATTTGTGAAGTGGCTTTAAGAAAAGAGCTAGAGCAGTGAAAATTCCCATTTCCAGCATCAGGGCAACAATTAAGAATTTCCAACCAACAGAAAATGTTACGAAACTGCCTGGAAGAGGATGTGTGTCTGTATCGTCCTAATATGCAGTGAGGAGAGTTTGAGTAGCTAAAGACTCTCCAAGGGTCACAGCTGGATAATTGCAGACAATAGTTGAGTCTCGTGTCAGAAAACATTAAAAAGAAATTGTCAAACAGAACCTATATCAACACATGTTGTTTGGGAGGGTTAAAAGAATAATTCTCCTAGCTCATCCAACAACAAACTAAAGCATATTCAGTTATCAGCCAAGACTGGAACTTCAACTAGGACTGTCTTCTATGATCAGATGAAACTAAAAAAATGAGCTTTCTAGCAGCAAACACTCAAGATGGGTTTGGTGAACACAGAGATAAAAAGTACCCCATGTGTACAATTAAATATACTGCTGTATTTTTAATGTCGTGGGCCTATATTTCTGCTGGAGGTCCTGGACATCTTGTTTAGACACATGGCATCATGGATTCTATCAAATACAAACAGATAAAAAATCAGTGACTGACTCTGTTAGAAATCTTTTAATGGACCATGTTTAGATCTTCCAACCGTACCATAACCCAAACACAAACCTCAAAAACAACACAGAAATGGGTCACGGAGCTCAAAACCAAGCTTCTGCTATGGCCATTCCAGTCCACTGACCTGAACCCTACAGAAAATTAGAGGGTTGAACTGAAGAGGAGAGGCACCAACATGGAGCTGTGAATCTAAAGGGTCTGGAGAGATTCTGGATGAAGGAATGGTCTCTGATCTCTTGTCAGGTGTTCTCTAACCTCATCAGGCATTATAGGAGAAAATTTAGGCCTGTTAAACTGGCAAATGGAGGTTTCAAAAATTATTTAATAAAAGGGTGCCGTTAATTGTGGCCAATGTGTATTAGAGAAAAAAACAAACATTTATTTCATAATGACATTTCCCCCCATTTCAAATTCGTATTATCCAATGAAAGGATGCATTTTTGTGATTTTTTTTAAAATAAAAGATCAAAAGGATTAACAATGCAGATGAGTTTTCACAGCCTTCTTTGAACGCATTTTCCAAGGGTGCCAATATTTTTGGCCATGACTGTATATTAAAACTGCGATAATGAGACAGAAAATATCAGATCTCAAGATATAAATAAATACTAAATATCACTTGTTAACAACATTTTGGCTCGCTATGCTGCATATAATCATTGAAGAAATCAACACCAAACCCATCAAAACACATAAATTTGCTTTACAAATAATTAACTTGAGAGCCGTTTTATCTCCTTTCTTCTTCAGCTCCAAGCTAAATCTGGTAATGCAAAAATAAGCCACGCATATGCTGCTAAAAACACGACACGTGTTTATTTTAGTAAATAATGATGAGCCGCATAAACACGCGATATCATTTATAAATACAGTTGCGTTAGCTGCAGTGCGCGTGCTTGATAGCCAGTTTACAGTTTAAATATGACAACAGAACTCACCTCACCAACAATATTTCATTTACAACCGTCGCTGAACATATCTGATGAGTTTTATGTCAAATCCGTGGATATAGATAGGCTACTAAAGACGATTTTAGCCGGATAAACAGAAGCTGTTTGGCTAACTGTGATGTAACCATGAGGAAGACGCTTTCTCCTAGCAACTGCGACGGAACCGCCGGTTGCCAGATACATGTGTCGTAAATCTTTTGTAGTTTTACGTATGGTTAAATGTAGTCGTTTGTATTTTTAAATGTTTGTGTTGCTTATGACATGTGAGTTTCAAAAAAGGACATTATTGGTTTGTTTCTTGGAAGTAAATGAAATGATCATAACCTTAAATGGAATTATTTTTCGTTATTTTATGGTATTTCCCTGAAGCCTTCTAAAACGGAACAAAAAGCTAAGAACACAACAGACTTTTATTAGTCAATTTGATTATTCTAAGCATGGATTGAAATGTTCTTTTAATTTAAATTTGATAGTTTTATGTTTACTCAAAAATATACCCATCTCTGTTATTATTTATTGTAATTATTATTTTTATTATATTTTTTCGTTTATATATATTCAGGTTAAAAAAAGTAATTCATACAAAAGCAGAAATATTAAAATGTTATCTATTTATATATAATTTTACTCCCCGCTGATATTAAAATATTAAAACATGCAACGTTCCACCGTCGTAAACGCGAGCCATGACCCGGATGTAGTAGTAAATCACGTGGCCAGAGGTGAAGCACATTGTTTCGCGGCATGTTTCATATTTGTGTTGAATGAGAAGAAAGTTGTTGTTTTTCTGCACAGTTGATATTTCCTATATTTAACTGGAACGATCTTGCGCGCATTGTATCTGGAGAAAGTATGTAATATTTGCACAAATCGTTTATTTAATTGGTGATGTACTACTGTAACTGTTAGAATACGGTCAGAATGAGGTTTAATCGACATAATACTGAACGTTGTATGTTTTTAAAGCTAAACATAGTTTTATTTGACATTGATCTCTTTTTTTAAATTGGTTGTTACCAGGATAAGAGTTCAGTTGGTGTGTAAATGGCTGGAATTCTGTTCGAGGATATCTTCGATGTGAAGGATATCGATCCAGACGGGAAAAAGTTTGATAGAGGTGAGATGGTTTTTAGTATATTCATAAATATATACATGATAATTTAATATACATATTAAACAGTCTTGTAGAAAATACTCCCAATAATCTGGATATACAAAACAAGCTAAAAAGATAAAATAAAATATCTCTCTATATATACTATTTTCATAGTAACATTTACGTTAAAAGGCATGAAGATACTTATAATACTTAAAAATATTAATAAAATATAGAAAAAAATATTTATTTGTATCTTTTTAGCTCGTTTTGTGTACCTATCATTGGGATATATTTACATTGTTACATTAAATTATAATTTAAAAAAAAAAATGCATTAAAATGAAAACTTAAAACAAGACAAAGTAAAGGTTTAAATAATGAAAATCAATAGATTTAAACTTGCTTTTATGTTTTATTTTACTCATGCTAATTTACATATTCAGAAGTGTGTTCTTTTTTAATACATTAAAATACATAACTAACTTTTAAGTTTAAATAGAGGATTAGTTTTAATTGTATTTAGTAAAATATTTTAGTAATGTATTTTTTAAATGTAACTACTACTTTAAGAATCGATATTAAGGTAAACATATTATGAAATCACAGTAAAGGATTTTGATTGGGAGGCCCGTGATAGAAACATTTTAAATGGCATTTTAAAATCACTGATGGGATATAGCATGACCAAGAAATATCTCTTCACCAGTTTATTCGAATTCATTATTTCCTTATTTATCATTTTGCTTTCTGTTAAAAAAAATAATAATAATGAAATTCTACATCAGAAGTTCTAACTGTTTTTGCTTTGTTGTTTTTAGTGTCTCGTCTTCACTGTGAAAGTGAGTCTTTCAAAATGGACCTGATCCTTGACGTGAACATCCAGATTTATCCCGTTGATCTCGGTAAGTGATCGGTTTGCTCTTCAGTCGTGTTCCTGTTGTTGTTTTGATATGTTATCATCCTCATGATGGCGTATCGTTCGCTCAGGTGACAAGTTCAGACTGGTGATCGCCAGCACGCTGTATGAGGACGGGACGCCAGATGACGGGGAATACAACCCTCAGGATGACAGACCGTCCAGGTACACAAAACAATATACATATATAACCATAAAATAAATTATGAATAATAATGCAATGCAAAACATACTGCCACAACTGTTTTCCATATTTGATAATGATGATAAATGTTTCTTGAGCAGCAAATCTGCATATTAGAATGATTTCTGAAGATCATGTGACACTGAAGACTGGAGGAATGATGCTAAAAATACAGCTTTGATCATTTTATAGTACATTCACATAGAAAACCGCTATTTTAAATCATAATTTATGGTCTTTGTTGTTCTTTTGCAGGGCTGATCAGTTTGATTATGTCATGTATGGAAAGGTTTATAAGATTGAAGGAGATGAAACCTCAACAGAAGCGGCAACACGACTGTGAGTTTCTTTTCTTTTTTTTGTGCATATTCATTTATGTATTTATTTATTTGTTTGCTTGCATTAACATTTCTAAATACATGCAAATTTGACACATTATTCATTCATTCATGCATTTTTATTTGTGGGTGCCTTTCATGACACTCACCTTATCAAATCTCCCTATAACATCAATGTAACAACAGCAAACAAAGCAAACGACAAAATGCAATAAAACAGCAATTTAAAAGTGTGAAGATTGTCACTGTTAATGATGTCCTGGAGAAGGGCATTCCACAGATGAGGGGCAACATACAGTACAGACCAAAAGTTTGGACACACCTTCTCATTCAAAGAGTTTTCTTTATTTTCATGACTACTAAAATTGTAGATTCACACTGAAGGCATCAAAACTATGAATTAACACATGTGGGATTATATATGGAATTATATACATAACAAAAAAGTGTGAAACAACTGAAAATATGTCATATTGTAGGTTCTTCAAAGTAGCCACCTTTTGCTTTGATTACTGCTTTGCATACTCTTGGCATTCTCTTGATGAGCTTCAAGAGGTAGTCACCTGAAATGGTCTTCCAACAGTCTTGAAGGAGTTCCCCGAGAGATGCTTAGCACTTGTTGGCCCTTTTGCCTTCTGTCTGCGGTCCAGCTCACCCCTAAACCATCTCGATTGGGTTCAGGTCCGGTGACTGTGGAGGCCAGGTCATCTGGCGCAGCACCCCATCACTCTCCTTCTTGGTCAAATAGCCCTTGATGCCTTCAGTGTGACTCTACAATTTTCATAGTCATGAAAATAAAGAAAACTCTTTGAATGAGAAGGTGTGTCCAAACCTTTGGTCTGTACTGTAACTAAAAGCCCTGGACCCCATACTTCTGAGATAAACATGCGGTTGTTCAGCTTGACAGAGATGATGAAGGAAATACAGAGTTAGGCATATAGAGCTGGCTGTTGTTGGCATAGCAATGCAAATTAATTCCAAGCTTCCTAAAAATTTGTCCAACAATCATGAAAAATTAATGAATAAAAGAGGCCTCAAGACTGAGCCTTGAGGCACACCATCAGTAACAGGCGACAGCTCAGATCTGAAGTTGTACACAAACTAAATGTGCGACCAGAAATTATATGAACTAAACCAAGTCTAGTCTTAATCTAAAATGTTGCCTGGAGAATTTTATATTTGATATAATATTTTATTCGTATAATATTTTATTGTGATTTTACAAGGGTATAAAAAGAATTGGGGCCGGTTGTAGGCTGGTCGTAACTTTTTATATATTCCGTTATGAAAAGTGTAATGTAAAATGATTTATTTTCTACTATCATCACTGTTTTTAAACTGATTTGTGTATTTGTGTTTCTGCACAGATCTGCATATGTGTCTTATGGAGGTCTGCTGATGCGACTTCAGGGAGATGCTAATAATCTGCATGGTTTCGAAGTGGACTCCAGGGTCTATCTGCTTATGAAGAAACTTGCTTTCTGACTGTGTCTCCTGTCCTGTAGTTACACTCGCTTCTATGGACTGAGAAAACGGGATTTTTATTATTATCATTTCTTTCTTGTTTTTCTTTGAGGTTTTCCTGTTGTGGAAACTGATCTGGAAACTGTAGCCCATGGTAAATTACGTAACAAATAATATATATGTGGTTTTATATTCAAATCAAATGATTGCTCAGTTGTTAAACTACTTTCTCATTTCATCTAGTGCATGTGCACTGCTTTGGCCAAACGTATTGATTGAATCCCTGTAGAATCACATTAATGACATCAGAGACATTTTTTATTTTGTATGCTTCTTTTCTTTTAAACCGTGTATCAGTAAATGAGAAATTGTGTTTACTAGTAATAAGCTGTGGAGGCGCATATTAAGTCTGAAATACTCTCTCTAAGATGAGGGGGAGCTAGTAATTGAGACTTGGGGAATGATTCCAATGCATGCATATGTAATTTCATCCTGAGCCGTATGCATATAAGCAAATAAAAAAAATAACAGGCTAAGCAAAAAAACAGGAAAGACTGCATCCCAACATAAGTAAGAGTCCAGGTTTAATCTGATTTAAACTACATGAAGGCGGCTGTGTGAGGACTGTAACGCAAATCACAAGACCGCTCGAAGTCTGCAGTCCAGTGAGCTGCCTGGATGTAATATTTAACCCCCGATTATCTCTATAGTGTCCTACATGAAAGACTTTTACATTACAGTTCAAAGTATAGGACACTTTTTTGAATTGTAAACAAAAACGCATAAATAAATCAGGCCTTTTTTTTAAAAATCCAAAGATAGAAGATTATGGCGTATATATATATATATATATATATATATATATATATATATATATATATATATATATATATATATATATATATATATTAGTACAAGACATTGAATATATCAGTTTAGTAGATAGTCAAAATGATTGAATTTATGGGAGACATGGTGTACATGAATCTGAATTTTATATATATATATATATATATATATATATATATATATATATATATATATATATATATATATATATATATATATATATATATATATATATATATAATTAAGATTCCGTTATCGGTTGTGCGGTTTAAATAATGTTCTTGATAATTTAATCGAGCTTTTAATGTCTAATACCAAGGTGCAGGCGACCGGTAGTGACGCCAGAGAGTGTCAAAATCACGGCGTTCAAGTAAGTTCAAGCTCGTATTGTTTTAAACCGGACTGATGAGGTGTCTGCTGCTGACTGTTGAGAAAACCTGTCCGGGTTACATCACAGCGCCGCTGGTCCAGACCTGTGTCTGTAGAGCTGTAGTGTGCAGTATTCAGAGGGCGCTGCAGTAATTGGTCGCAGTGTCCTGATCATTACGAGCCGCGATAAAATGGGTCAAAATCTGTCTGTCGAGCCATAAATATCACAAAGAGTAAGATGGACTATAGACGCAAGAAGAGACTGACCTTCTTCACGATAGGACTGATCTTCTTACTGAGCGGGATCGAGTACGGTGAGTTACGCTGCTGATCTCCGTCTCAGTGTTCTAAACAATAGTTTACATTCGTTATACCACACTACTGGTGATAACTTTTACACATAGTGTAATACGAACTGTATATGGATGGTGTCAGAGGCTATTACCATAGCACAATTATTTGAACATACTAGTATTTACATAAGCAGTATGACATCACATCATTAACTCAATGTAAGTTAGGTGTTTTTTTTGTGCATTATTTTTATTATGTATTATACCAAATTATATCCACAGATATAAAATAATCATACAAATACTATGGTAAAAGTTTCAGTAGTTGGTAAAATTATTAACGAATTGCTTTGAAAATTTGAACTGGAATTTGAATTCCATAAACCACACACTCTACAGAATACTGAAATGGAATTTTAACTGATTTGAATGTGAATTAATCTGAATTAGAATTTGCCACACGTTCCAAAAAAATGATTAATTAGAATTTAATTTGATCTCGACTTTACCACAAGCTCTGCAAAATGTTGCACTGAAATTTAATTCGAACCAATATTTGAATCAAATCGACCCCGGAGTCCAAGATGTGAATTACACGTATCATTAATTTAATATACTATTCTCAATGCTTTAAGCCACTGGTACATGTTTTGTTATTAGTTTAATATTTTATTTGGACTCCACATAAATGTAAAAAAGATTTAAATAATAATAATCGAACATTAAGTAATAATGTAGCCAGATGTTTCAGTAGTCAATATAATTCTTGATGTAACTCCTCAATAACAATAATAACAAAGAGACTGTGTCACATTCATCACAAATGGATAACGTGATGTTGCTAATAACAGTGCTGGAATTGTTACTTGTTTATAATAAAACTCATCTTGTATGCGAGTCATTTTCCAACATGTCTGTCCCAGAATCGTTCTTTGTGCTCGGAGATTCTTAAGATTGTTTCAGAACAGTAAGTCACAGAGTTTCTCTGTTAATGAACTGCCATTAATCACTAATCTAACTAGCTATCAAGTTAATAGTTACAATACCCTCATACCAGATGTGTCCATAATGTATCAATGTATGTCTGATTTAATTTCAGCTGTGATTTTGCCCACAATATGGCGGTATCTGCAGACGTTTAATGCAGCACCGTACTTTCTTGGTCTCAGCCTATCAGCGTTCAGCTTCAGCGGGCTTCTCGCCGGGCCTTTGTTTGGCTTCTGGTCAGATCGCACATTCGCCACCAAAAAAATCATCCTGTTCGCCAATGTCTTTGAGATTGTTGGTAAGTTTGCACTTAAAGGAATGGTTCACCCAAAAATTATAAATGTGCTCACTCTCAGTCCATCCAAGATGTAGAGGAGTTTGTTACTTCATCAGAGAAATGTAGCATTAATGTACATCACTTACTCAACAATGGATTCTCTGCAGTGAATGGGTGCCATCAGATTGAAAGTCCAACAAGTTTATAATAATCCACATGTAATCCATATCACTCCAGTCCATGTCTCGTGAAGCCGAAAGCTGCTTGTTTATAAAAAAAACTAATCCATTCACTGCAGAGGATCCATTGCTGAGCAAGTGATGCAAAGCTACATTTCTCCAAATCGGATGAAGAAATCTACATCTTGTATGATTTAGTCATGTAAATGAAGGCTCTTTATGTCTGTTTTTAGGTAACTTCATGTATTTTATGGGATACTCCAAATGGTTATTGCTCTGCAGTCGTCTAGTCGCAGGTGAAGTTTCGGTCTAATTCTTTAAGGTTATGTCTATTTTAGTGTTTTAACCAGTTTCTAATGCTATAGGTATTGGCACTGGCGCGGGATCATCGATCTTTGGCTTCTTGACGAGAAATACAGCCCCTGAGGATCGTTCGACTGTTTTCGCTGCAGTTATGGCCTGCCGTCAAGCTGGGCTTCTCATTGGTCGGTGAAAAATAAATTAGCAGACCATGCATGAAAACTTTTATTGTGCAATAAACATTTCAGTAGTCGATACCTGTTTATATTCAGCAAATGTTTTAATGTTGGACTTAAAAAGTTTTTTTTAAATACAATAGAGAAATAATTATATGACATCTTCAATTCGCTGTATTTAATTTAGTTCATACTTTGTTTTTTGCGTTGTCTTTTAGGTCCTGCATTCAATATCTTTCTCAGACTCTGTGACTTCCAGATCGGACCTTTTACAGTGAACAAATACACTTCCCCGGGGGTGAGATCATGAAGATTTCATGTCGACGTTGTTTGAAGCAACCTGAAACGTACAATAAACAGTATATTTGTTGTGTTTCAGCTCTTCATGTGCCTGCTGTGGATCCTTCTTCAGTTTGTAGTCCTGTTCATGTACTGGGACTTCACTCCTCAAGAGGAAACACGTCAGAGGAATGGAGTGGAGCGGGAGGAGGTGGAGCAGGAGGAAGAGGAGGGAAAACCTTTAGTTGGGCCCAACGAGCTCACTGGCTCATACGGGACGGTCACCAGCGTCAAGTCCAGAACCTCTTCAGTGGCCAACGGAGATGTGACCCATGATTCCCCTCCGCCTTCACCTCCCCCTGAGGAGGTCAGCTCCAGTCCCTTCAAGAACTTCAGTGCCAGCAGAGGTGAGCGCAAAATCACAGACTTTCAAAATCTGGATAACGGGAATTCAAAGAAACCGCTGACTAGAAAAGAGATGTTGTGAGTTCAAGTTTCCTTTGTCTTCGAAGCGTAACAAGCTGTTTGTGCAAAGATAAGATCCCTAAAGATACAAAGAAGTCTCAAACCCAAAGACATCTTCTTTATAAAAGTTAAGGCTTGTCCAAGTCCTCCTAAAATTCCTTGTTTAAACACGCCCCCACATGTCTACATCACTGTGTGGGGAGATTTGCATAACGCCACCCAAATGTTCACGCAAAGAAAGAAGACATGACTTTTCTTCTCGCTGTGGTATTGTTGCTTCCTGTGCTGTGTTTCCAAATATGGTAAGGGGTGTAACATTTCCATAACACACTTGATGTATTCAGCCAATCACAATGCAGTGAATAGCTGGCCAATCAGAACACACCTCGCTTTTCAGAACGATGAGCTTTGTAAAAATCAACGCATTTCAGAAAGGTGAGGCAGAGAGCAGCAACAAATATTTACAATATGTGGAATTTAATGTTGTTGTTTTTTTAACCTTAAACCACGTAAAGACATTGCATTACACAAGTAATGTTATTTTTAGCATCGTCATATGACCCCTTTAAGGAAGCCTTGTTAGCTGAAAATAGGACATATTTTGTGTCTTATTACAAAATGTGTTAACAATACTGGAATAGAAGGTGATTTTCAGCTTAACCGATTGAAATTTAAAAATACTTTATGCTATTAAAATTTTATTTATTTTTTAATTCAATATAGTAAGTAAACCGTGCAACTTCTTAGTAAACTGATAGGATTGCCATAAAATTTGTTGTTAGACTTAGCTGCTTTATTTAAAAAACACTTTTCTTAAAACCTTCACTTATAAGATGCTTGTTCAGATGAGTTCACTTTATATAAACCAAATCTGGAAACCTAGTGTTTTCTGACTGATCTAATAAAAACAGGTGATTGTACTCTAAATTGACTCTATGGAAATGAGTTTGGTTTGAAACCTGTGAGTTTCATTGTTTCTTCTTCCAGAGTTCATCAGAGAGGAGGTGGTTGTGCTGTTGGCTGCTCAGTTTATCACACTGTTTAATCAGACAGCTCTGGAGGTGAACACACACACACACACACACACACACACACACCTAAAGTAGCAGGTTTGGCAAAATTAAGAATTTAATAACTGACACTGTTAGTTCATGTGTTGGAATTTAAATTGAATAGGCCACACTTGCCAACAAATGTTAATGAATTTGGATGAATTTTGACTTGATTTGAATTGGATTTGAATTAAATTTTTCACACACTCCACAGAATGTTGGATTGGAATTTGAATTGGAATTGAATTTGATTTGATTTTAAATTGCCGCACTATTCAGAATGTTGAATGGGAATTTAAATAGATTTGAATTTGAATTTAAATTAGAATTGGTTTGATTTGATTTGGTAATTGAATTGAATTTGCCCTAAACTTTACAGAATGTTGAATTGGATTTTGAATTAATCGAAATTGGAACTGAAATTGACTTGATTTGATTTGGAATTTGAATTTGAAATACAATTCACAGAAGGTTAATTTGGAATTTGAATTTAAATTTGCCGCACATTCTATAAAAGTTTAAATCGGAATTCAAAACAATTTGGTTTTCAGTTGATTTTATTTGGAACTTGAATTAATTTAAATTTGAATTAAATTGCATTCACTGCATGCACAGAGGATTTTGAACAAATATTTGAATTACCCACTCACAATAAGATTTCTAATTTAAATGAAATTAATTCTGATAATTTAATTTAGATATTACATTTTGCGGCAAACCTGAAAATTGTCATCATGCCTTCAAAACAAATTTTACTTCCATCACCAAGTCTTCCACATTTTTTTTTTCAAGTTTTTCCCATAGAATTAAAGTTAATTTATTACAAATAATGAAACATATTTAAATTAAATGCTACATATAGGTAAGATTTAAAACATTTAAATTATTACATTTTTGTTTCTTCTTACCTAAATTAAAATTTGAAGTACAATTCTGCTTCCAATTTCTTTATTCAGTTAAAATGCAGGAATTGTTTTGGAGAATAAAATGCATTTACATTTATATCTGGCGGAAATCACTTGCACTGCTTCGTTTGACAAATGACAAATTTCCATATTTCCAAAGTGCCATATTTAGTTTGATAATATCCTTCCTCTAGACGATGGTGACTCCTCTGACGCAGAAGTTCTTTAACTTTGGCGAGTTGGAGAACAGCATCATGTACTGTCTGTGTGGCGTCGAGGTGATCGCTGGCTTCCTGTTTGTTCGCTGGCTGAGCAAGCGTGTGGCGGAGCGAGTGGTGCTGGCCGTCGGCCTCATCCTCTGCAATATCTCCTGTGTCTGGTGCCTGATCTTCCTGGCCAATCCTCAGGGTAAGAAAGAACACAAAGAAACTCTGGATGCTGTGCTCATAAGCTCTAAAATCCCTCACGGCTCACAAATGTTTCTTTGGTTCAGGTGGATTCGCGTGGCAGCTGGCGGAGTTCATCATAGGTGTTTTCCTTCAGGTCCTGGGCCTTCCTTTTGTGGCAGTCGCCCAGGTGTCTCTCTTCTCCAAAATTACATCAGAGAAGACGCAAGGTTTGTCCTAAGAACATAGTAGCAGCTTACCATGTGTCTACAAACAAGTCAAAACACTTGAGGCATGCTCACATTTACCATTCTTTAGCAAAATCTGTAGCTAATCTGAATAAAAAATTAAAAAAGTGCCTGTATACCTCTTTTCTCTCAGAATTGTGTGATATATCTTGCAATTCTGACCTTTGTTTTCTCACAACTCAGACTTTTTCTCGCAATTCTGAATTTTTCCTCGCAATTGCAAGTTTATATCTCGCAATTCTGACAATTAATTTTTTTCTTCCAATCCTGACTATTGTCGCAACTGCAAGTTTATATCTTTGAAGTTATGACTTTTTCTGACAATTCACTTTTTCCTCACAATTATGACTATTTCTTGCAATTCTTTCTACTCACAACTTTCTCAAAGTTCACCTTTCTCACAATTGACTTTTTTCTTGCAACTATGACTTTTTCTGACATTTTACTTTTTTGCCACGCAATTCTGCTCTTTTCAAAAAATGTAGGCTTTTTTCTCGCAATTATACATTTTTCTGACAGTTCACTTTTTCCTCGCGATTCTTACTTTCTCCCAATTCTGACCATTTTTCTTGCATTCTTTTCTCTCGCATTTGACTATTTTCTCAATTTAAACTCAATTTATTACTTGTGTTTTCTATTTCAAGTTTACATTTCTGACTTTCTCGTAATTCTGACTTTATTCTGGCAATTCTGACCTAGTAAGTTTATATCTTGCGATTCTGACTTTCTTTTCATAATTGTGAACAGTTTTATTCAGTGGTGGAAACAAGCTTCCCTAGTGATCGCACCTTTGTGCAAAAATAACTTTCTGACTTTCTTTTCATAATTGTGAACAGTTTTTACAGTTTTATTCAGTGGTGGAAACAAGCTTCCCTAGTGATCGCACCTTTGCGCAAAAATAACTCTCAGGCTTTTTCAACTTTTAGGAGAGGCTTTGTCAAGTGACATACAAAGCAACAAACATTTCTAGTTTTTCTGGTTTCCAAGTCCGTGTTTGCTGAAGCTCAGGCCTGTGTTTGTTCAGGGTTCAGTCAGGGGATTCGGCGCTCTGTCGGAGGACTGGCCACCATTCTCGGGCCTCTCTGGGCGGGTGGTCTGACCTTTAACCTGTACGTAATGCTGGGGCTGATGATGGGTCTGCTGGCCCTACTCACGGTGAGTCCAGATGCACACGTGTGACTGTGAGCTAGTGCACACATGAGAGTATGAAAACACTCGGAGACATCTCTGTGATTGACAGATCATGATGGTGGTGTCGTATGAGCGGCTGGTGGCGCCCGAAACTGTAGACCGTCCCACAGGAACCGAGTCTGAAGACTGACGCAGGTAATCAAAGAATGAACATAAGACTGAAGCATACTTGGTGCTTTTAGAACTGACATCTAGCATACTGCTTACTAGCATACTGTAATGCTTACTGTACTGCTAAACCGTAATGCGTAGAGACCTGAAACTTTGAGGGATGGTACAGTAGTACAATTACCTTCTGCAACATTACAGAGGCTAGGCTATAGGGGGCGCTACAGCGCTCGAAAGAACGAAATCGCTCTGAACTATTAATCCATCAGTCTCAGGCTCAAGTGTCTTATGTCGCTGGAATGGAGTGGCAAAATATTCTGCTCTTTTGGATTTTCACTCCAATCAGAACCAAACCAGTGCAGAATAATTCTCTGGAGAGTGAATAGCAATAAAAAAACAAGTTTAGTTTTCGATTTCCCTTGTCAAAGGGACACTGAAACGTTTGAAAGGGGCGGAGGCCACTTTTACAAAATTGGCTTTAATTTTTCAACAAGATGAGATATTTACACCAAACTAGATATGCATATGTAACACCTCAATCTGAGGTCACATGAGAAAAATCAGAGTCTAGCCACTGTGTGGCGCTATAACAGGACAAAAATATAAAATGACTACAACTGCATCTGTTTGTCGACCAAATCGTTTGTTTGCTTAAAAGCTTTAAAGTGCTTGAACCCCAGTCATCACGGCTTGCAGCGATGTTTTATTGTTGTATGTTTGTGCGTGAATATATATTATGGCAAGGTTATTATTCAACAGTGCTCTTTCCTTGTTTGTAGGTTTGCCATCAACTAGTTTGTGCTGTTGTCAGTGAGCTGAATCTGATACTGAATCATTTGACTCAATAAATCTTGAGAAATCCATCTAGGTTTGACTCCAGCTGATCTGGATTCACTGCAGCAAATGAAATGAATGCAGTGAATGGAGACGTCAGGAGCGGGTAAGACCAACATAGCAAGCAGAATGAGAAAAGCAAGCGCGAGGCCGATGGATAAATCTCTGGATGTCTTCATCTCTGCGCTGTGCAGAGCTTTGATCAGGGCCAAGACTCTTTAAAAGGACGTTTCTACTTTATTTCCTGTGGAAATTCCTGTAGAGGAGATGTTTTAGGACTAAGAACGAAAGGCCACAATCCGAGGGAAAATCCATTCATGTACGTTATAATGCTTTTATTTTACCATAATAAAGAGATTAATGCATTTAGTTTAGGACTATATATATATATATATATATATATATATATATATGTTGCTGACTGATTATTTTGTGTTTTTGAAGTGATGCTGAGGCTGTTTGTGTTAGAAAGCTTTAGGATTGTGTTTTAAATTTTTATTTTTTTTGTCTTCAACTTTAAAGGATTGCTGCTACTTGCAAAAATTATATATATATATATATATACAACCTTATGCCCAAAGTACCAGAGCTGCATTAATATAAATTATAATTAAGACAATACATAACCCCATCACGTTTCAGTAAATGTGTCTTGCAACTCTTGACCTTTCTGCCACAATGAAAAAATAAAATGGGTTAACTGAGACTTTTTATTTCATATTTCTGACTTTTGTCTATTTACTATTGTCATTTTGCATTATTGATACAATATTTTACAATAGCTTCTTTGACACAATCTGTATTGTTAAAAACACTATATATATATATATATATATATAAAGGTGGCTTGACTTCACTTTTCAGAATTGCAAGACAAAAGTCAATGTTAGGGACATACACATTTACTATACTTAAACAAATATAATAAATAATACAATTATGTATTTATATTGATATCGTATTGTATCAATATTACTAAAATACTAGTATTTTAATAATACCATATTACAATAACATTAATTTCTCTTGCATTACACTAAAAGCGTGAAACACTGTAGAATACAGTTACACATAAACTAACCACTAGACGGCGTCATTATCCCACATAAGACAATTATTGAGAAATATTGAGGCATTTATGAATCTATAGTAAACTCATTACTTCCATTGTCTCATCTGCACCAGCTGACCTGTAAAATCATTTCTTGATGATATTACCCTGTGATCACTACTATACAACAAAACATTACTCTTTAATATGTATACAAGAAAGACATTTTACTTTGTGTATTATGGTTTTGTGAAATATAACTTATTTAATATGTGTCATAATTTGTGTTGTGGATTTGCATAATTTAAGTGTGCACTTACAATATGTGGCCAGACAATATTTGTTTGAAGATTGTATGTATTTTTATGTTACATGTTTTTTTTTATATGTATACTATATGTATTATTATTGTGCTTAAACTATATTAATTATTTTTATTATTATTAAGTTTTTTCATTATTCTGAATTTAATTGTCCAGCTTCTTATTCATTTTCAGTGGTCAGACTAGATTTTGAATCAAATTTGACGTTCAACATTTTCAAATAAGAACATTTATCAGCAATCAAATTATTTAAATTACAACAGCCTCAGCAATTTACTAAACCATTTTTTTTTTCATACTGTAAATAATGGGATTTGTTTTCTGATGGGAATCATCCAGGTGCTTCCTGACAAAGACTTTTTTTGTGTGTGTGTGTGTTTGTGTGTGTGTGTGTGTGTGTGTGTGTGTGTGTGTGTGTGTGTGTGTGTATGTGTGTGTTTTCCGTTATGTTGTTTTCCCGTAAAGCCTATTTTTTTACCTCGTGTCTCTTAATAAACTGAAAAACGTTGCCAGGCCGGCTACATCTGGATGATTTACTTCTAAAGTTTGCATTTTTCTTTTTCCGTTCCGTTATAAAAATAAGAATTTTCATTTTAGAATTTTTCCTTTTAGATTTTGGATGAAAACGGTGTATAATCAGTAAACATGCTAAAGATTTTCATCATAAATTGTATGCAAAACAACTTAATAAAAAAAAAAAACTAATGATCATGTTCTCCAGCAAGAGCACCTTGTGTTGCAGAATCTTAAATATTTCTTCTTTGTATTGTCGGGACATTACTTTCTTTTGCATTTTTTAAAAATCTTAAATATTTCCATTATTTCCAGGTTTTAAATGAAACTTTAATCCCAGTTTTTGCTCTACATCTTTAGATGAAATATAAAATTTTAGTGCAAACTGGAGCCACAATAATAGTACAGCATTCATATTATTATCTTATTATTGAGCTTACAATTGCAAAACAGTTTTCCTTAAACATTTTAATATTCGTATCCACAATTCAAATAATAATATTTAGGTTTTAATATTCATTTTCACATTAAACTTAAGCTCAGAAATACTATACTGAGGAATTTTAGTCTGTTATTATCAAATTAAACAGGATTATAACAGGCACGGAAGTATCAGCAAAAATGTAAAGCTTTAAAATAATGCATTACGTTTTATTATAATGCATGAAAGATTTCTGTTTGCATCCACCAATTTAATTAGACCGCTTTGGAAACGCTGTGTGAAATTTTCCAGCTCCAAACACCAGGGGTCACTGTGTTTCCGCATGAAGAAATGGTCACTCGGAGGGAGTCGCTTAATGATGGGCGGAGCAAAGAGGCTCGAGCTCGTTAACATTCCTTGTCAACAAATGAGGTTGTTTGGAGGCGGAGCCAATTGGTGGCCTTTCGCTGAACTCTGCTTCTAGACGGAGGAGGGGCTGCTTATGAAGGAGCGAAAGAATGGCATGTTGGCAATGGCCAGGCATTTTCGCTTATGTTTTAAAGAGCCGACTCGTGGCCCGCAGGAGAGATCTGACCGGACGATGACCCGCCGAATTGGGTCAGAAAATGTCACATCATAGCGGATGTGACAGTCTGTGGCTAGTGTTGAGCCCCCAAAAAACCCAAATAAAAAAAATTCCCGCCAGTGTAAATCTATTAACCAGACGCGTGAACTTCAGATGAACTATCCTTAATTCTTTCGCAGGGGCAAACGAGAGTTTGTATTTGGGTTAGTTTGGGTTCGTACTTTGTTAGAGATTCGACATTTGAAGAAACGCATTGGAGCACTATACTATTTTTGTTAGGACATCCGAGATCTGACCGAAGTTTGACCTCGTGCGCGAGCAACAAATTCGGCTAAATGTCGTCAGCACCGCCAAGTTTTGTTATCCTCATAGTTTTCAATTTAACCATTTTATAATGTCAAAAAATGCCACTTTGACTAAGACTTTAAAAATATATGCACTATACAACACCACAAAATGCGTTTTTTACGTTTTTTCAGGCACTTTATTAAATATTAAGATTATACAGTGGTGTTGGAAGATGCTTTTAAGAGTTGTAAATCAAGGAAGTGTCATTGCCTCCAAAAAGGCCTTTGAATAATCCAGCGTGGCATTTACCGAAGTGCAACGGCCTGTGCGATCGAGGACTGAATATCCTCCTCGATAATGGATGTGAGATGCGTATAAAGTCCAGCCGAGGGCTTCTTGAAATCATGTATTAAGGGAACAGGAAGAGGAGAGAATGTCGAGTGGTCTTAAAAGCTTAGGGGGAAAAGTCATGGGAAAGTCCTGAAGGAGTTTGGACGTAATTATGTTGAATTTAGTATGCTGTATTTTTTGTGATTTATTCACATTCTTTAATGTTTTTTAAATACAAACAAGTGTAATGCAGGGTGAACAATCTTAATGGATTTTTTTCACCTTATCAAAAGTTTTTGTCGTCATCTGTTCACCTTTCCAGACTTTCTTTATACTTTAGAGGCCAAATGAAGATATTCTGAATGATGTATTGACACAGAGGCACTGTAAGAGTATCTTAAAAGTGTCATAAGTATAGTCCAAAAGTATCGGAACTTGGATGTTGTATAAAAATCATCTTAAGTGAAATTAAAAATTTGTTTTCATTTTTAATCTTTTAAAAAACATTTAAATAAAAGCCATTGTGTTTGTTGCACGATAACAAACAATCTAGCATCTAGCACAATCTTGTATATTATCGGAATTTGTCAGAAGAATGTGTAGAACAGCATCCATCCAATTCAATAAAGAATCAATTAGACCATTTTTGTGAATATAAAATACAATTTGGGTTTATGAGAGAAATAATGTTACTGTCTGAATTAGTGACATAGATGTAAAAAAAAAAAAAATAATAATAATTTTGCAAGCGCATAAATCACAATAGTCAATGGAATCAGATTTTTTCCTTTTGTGTTTCAAAGACAAAACACTGGCTTGGGACAACATTACTCTGCATTAGTGCTGCAAAGAAAAAAAAAAAAAGGTTTCAAAACAATTTTCAAACATTGCAAAAGTTAATTAATACTTAATTTTTTTGCATGGGTTTAAAATGAAATTACTCTGCATTATTGCTGCAGTGTAGATGTAAAAAGAAAAAAAAAACACATTTTAAAAAGTGCAATAGTCACTGCAATGGGGAAAAAAAAACCTTTCTTTTCTTTTGTGTTTAACAAAATAAAAAAAAAGTCATTCAAGTTTTGAATGACATTACTTACTGCATAAGTGCTGCATATGTCAAAAAAATCCAGTGAATTTTGTGAATTTTGGCTAATATATTGTACGCATCACTCTATGATTTGTGCAAAAATCGTACGTCTTTTGCAGGGTGGCAAATTTGTAGGAATTTTTACGAATGACAACCCTGAAACCTACCCCTCACAGACATTAGCCACTTCATAAAATGTGTAAATTGGTTGTGAGAAAAATCATACGTATTTTATTAGGTGGCAAAATTATAGGAATTCGTACGACCTCACTCGTACAAATAAGTGCGAGTTTAGAAAAACACAAAATTTATGAGTTGGCTAATTCAAATGAATCTGTACGACCTCACTCGAATTTGAATTTGAATGATTTGTGAAAAATTGGATGTATTTTACGAGCTGGCGAATTCGTAAGAAAACACAGCCTCTAACCCCTCCCCTAAACCTACCCCTCACAGAAATCATGCAAAATCATACGAGTGAGGTTGTACGAATTAGCCATCTTGTAAAATTTGTACGAATTGGTCGTGAGATGGTGTTGCACAAATTCAAATATCGCAAAGTCATTGAAAGTTTATTAAGTTAATTGTTACACAAAAGAAAATGATACAGGTTTGGAACTACATTAGCCTCTGCACATGTAAAAACAAACAAAAAAAGTGACTCTGTCGCAGTTCAAGTATCGTAGTAGCCATTGTAATGGATAAAATTACTTCTATATCTTTCAGTTTTTTTTATTTGTAATTTTATCACAGAATAGAGAAGATCACGACTAAATCACATTCATTCGTCCATTCCATAAAAACCCAAAACAAAACCAGTTTGTCTGAGGAATTAATTTCTCCTGCCCCCGGTGCATTCACTTCGGTTTAGTGTCTGTGCACCCGGCTCCGCTCTGACGGCCCCCGAGGTCCCCATCCTCCCCGTGGGCGTCAGGATTATCGCCCCATCTGTGTCACCCGCGCAGGCCACGCTGAGCCGCCGGGTCCCCTACTTCGCAAGGAACCTGGATTGTTATCCCTGATTAACATGATGCGGCATTAAGTGGAGAAACAGTGTGAAAATCAAATGCATGGCATGACCTACTGCCCTGCCGCTGAACCGTGAGAGAGAGACTGAGAAACAGAGAAAGAAAGAGAGAGAGAGAGCCACTGTAGACCAGAAAACAAAACACGTAAAACCACAGACTGACAGAGTGAGCGGCTTAAACAGTGTGTTCTCAATAAATCACATGACACTTATTAAATGCTTTCCTATGTGCTATTACACATTATGAATCTCTAGATCAAAACACGGCAAGCGATTGCACATATAAGCAGATTTTTTTTATTTACGTGTACTAAGTGTTGATTTAAAAAAAACAAAATGCATGAAACTATAATACATTAACTGCATCCAAAATGACTATACACTCTGTACTTATGCACTATGTACTCAACCGTGCAGTGTTTATTTATTATATATATATATATATATATATATATATATATAATATATATATATATATATATATTTTTTGTGGAGAACCTGCTCTTTCATTTAACTATTTCATGTTCAGATATTCAAACAATAAAATATTCTGGGGGCCTTGAAAATTTGGTGAAAATACAAAAACATTCTGGCGTGGCTGGCAAAATTAAAAAATAAAATAAGAATAAAATTCAAAGAGATAATGGTTATCATTTATTGATTACTGTTGTATTTATTAAAAATTTAAATAAATTATATATTATTTACCATTATATATATATATATACAAATATTATTATTATTATTATTATTAATTATTATTATTTTTTAAATAATTGTATAATTTCATTTATTATTTTGAATCATTATTAAATAATATAATTATTAATAATACAATTTTATTTTTTATTAACCCAAGTACTAAATAATACATATTATTTTATTTTATTTAAATATTTATTTTTTTGTTTAATTAAACGTAGTGAACTATTATTTATCATATTTTTATTAACCCGTTATTCATTCATTTTGACTTTAAATAAACTTTAACAGAAAACTAAAAAAAAAGAAAACCTTTTTATTTAGCAGTAATAAAATAAATGATAATACACAAAACAAAAGCTTTAATTAAAATTAGTGCTGGGCAACAATTAATCACAATTAATTGCAACAAAAGTTTTTCTGTAAATAGTATATGTGTGTGTGTGTGCGCGCATATGCATGTATATACTTAAGAATTAAATGTATTTATATATAATATAATTATATTAAATATATGTAAGTAAATGCATGTAAATGTTTTCTAAATATATACTGTATGTGTCTTTATATATATATAATAAATATGTACAGTACACACACACTCACACGTATATTACGTATACAAAAACTTTTAGTTTGCATGCGATTAACCGCGATCAATCATCACCCTGCAATAACGAAAATGTAATTAATTCAATTCAAAATATCTCAATCTTAATGATACCAAAATACTTAATCAGTTATATTACTACTGTTGCCTTAAATATGATTAGCAGTATGGGTTCCTCCGTAAATACGTTTAAAAAATAATAATGCTTACTATTTTCAGTTTCTATAATTTAATTTAATCGTTCATTAATATAAAAACACAATTGTACAACATTATGAACCAATTTATCTCCATGTAAAAGTGCAATAGATGAAAAGACAGCTAAATATGGCCGAGAGATATATCTGATCAGTTTGGAGAGGCAAAGTAAGCAGAAGTTTAGATTGGGGTTGTTAAGGGGCTCTGGCCGTGTCTCGAGACATGTTCCCGTTTCAAAGCGCTGACCCGCGAGTAAACGGCCGGGACAGAGGCAGTTAGATTTGATCAGGCTGTGCCATGTTAAATCATTCATTAAATCCAATTAGCAGAGGTGCTTTAATCGGCCCAGTGCTTCAGAGCCGGATTACATGCGTTTACCACGGTAGAATGGTAAAACTGTCTAAAAACTGTTTGAAAATGAAATATTGAATTTTAATGTTGTTTACAAGGCAAAATTACTAAGAAATACTTCAAATTCTTCAGTATTTATGCCCCCTTTAGTTATCACTATACATTTTGTGCTTATAATAAAATGTATAATACAAAATGACTAAATTAGAATGGAAATACCTGTAAGACCTTTCTGTATTGACCTTTCTTACGTAATAAAAATTAACAAATAGAAAATACAAACAGAAATAAAACAAAAAGAATATAACAAGAAGAACTTAAACACTAATAGCAAGACAATAATATAATAATAATAATACTTATATATATATATATCTCAATCAGGCAATACAAATAATGCTAAAAAATCCCTGCTATAAGAAATACAGTTTAAAAATGTTTAATACATATCATATTTAACCTATACAGCTTTTTAAAACAACCTTTGTTTGAGATTTTTATTTTTTAATTAATGCTTCATGTGTTATCATTTGTGATATTAATGTTCAGTAATATAAAACAACAAGGTAATGCTTAACTATACTTACATTTTATTTACTTATAATATAGAGATTTATAATTGCAACTTGTCTAAATAATAGTAATAATAAATAAATCAAAAATCAAGCCATGATGCAGTAGCTTTATTCTGTAGTTGAAAATATCACATAATACAGTTGTTCACAGATTTTATTTTCATGAATACATTTATTTGATTAAATTTTTTACAGCTGTAAAATTACTTTACATTCATTTATTGAATTAATTAACTTAAATTTTAATGTCTGCTGTTTACAACAAAGTGTCCATTTTCTTCTGTCTATGCAAATGAACTAAAGAAGTTGCAGTATTGCCATGATTTCTTTGTTTTCTTTCTTTCAGCATTGCATGGTCTGTATCTAAAAAGATGAAATATGACCCAATCCCAGAGTTAAGTTATAGTGTCAGTCTTCCGAAGACTGTCTGAAACTGTCGCATCAACTGTATTCCTGCAAGCATGATTAATTAATTCTACTGTCATTCTAGAATCATGGAAATATGAAACTAAAATCTACATGAAAACAACCCACCTCTCTGCCTATACAGTCAGAAATAACAATTTGAATGTTAAAGAGCACCTCCCAATAAAAGAATCAAAATGGGCCTAGTACACGTCCAGGTGGCACCCCTACAATATTTTTGTTACAACAGTCTTTTACACTTTACTGAAAAGCCTAAACCTACTGCACACCACCATGACTTGATATTTATAAGCTGTGATGCCTATGTAGATTTTAATTATTTCAGAAAACATTACAGCAGTGTGCACTTCAGGGGCTGCTAAAGTCAAGACTGAACTCTTGACCCAATCCAGTGATCTAGGTTTAAATATAGGAGCACCAAACTGTCGCAGTCAGTGAAATCACAGCATGAGGAGCTGCCTTGGTGGCTAACACTCACTATACTCACAATAGGGCAAGAGCTCACAAACATACCCTGGCTTGGTGCCCTAATTACATCAACATGTGAGCAATTTCCCTTTGGGTCAATAGGGCTATGCCAGCTGTGAATCTGCTGTCTCTCTGTCTTGCTCTATCTTTCAATCCAGCCATATCCTGTCTTTATTGAATGGATTTAGGAATTGTCAATGTCACATCCGTTTGTGAATGCTGAGTGTACGGTCTGCAAGCAGATTAACTAGATATCTAGGACAATTTTTGAGCCATCAAACGTGATAATCTTGGTATTTCTGAACTAGAGTCAGAAACTAACCAGAACTGGAGGCAAAAATGCTGCAGAAGTGGCAGTAAAATGCCCTAGATATTTTGAATTCCTATACGTCATGTGTCTGGCACTTTCCACAAATAGGATACAAAATGCAACACATGGTCAGTGAAAGGGAGCACTTAATCATCAGAAAATGCTAATAACCAGTAAATTGGAAGAAAAGTCATTATTTTGTTTTAAATAAAGCGGTTTTCCCCCCTTAAATTAAACATTTAATAAACATCCAAATTAAACAGCCACTTCTAAAATAAAATAAATGAATAAACTAAATATCAGTTGAAAATTTTGCGTAAATGAAGCTGGCGGTGTTTAGTTATTGATAAACATACTTCTTATATATGTCCATTAAATAAATGAACAAACAAACATATATATACTTGCCTATATATTTATAAATGTATAAACTCCTTGAAATTGTTCCTGAACTAAATATGAAATTTTTTATGTCTCTAAATATAAATTAAATATTCTTTTTTTTTAAATCTACAAATGCATATACAATTAATCTTGAATGAATGTATTAAAAGCTAACATATAAAGTGCCTTTCTTATTAACAGAGTATATGTGACCCTGGACCACAAAACCTTAGTCTTAAGTGTACATTTTTCAAAATTGAGATTTATACATAATCTTAAAGCGGAATAAATAAAGTTTCCATTGATGTCTGGTTTGTTAGGAGGACAATATTTGTCTGACATACAGCTATTTGAAAATCTGGAATCTGAGGGTGCAAAACAAAATCTAAATACTGAGAAAATCCCCTTTAAAGTTTTCCAGATTAATTCTTAGCAATGGATATTACTATTCAAAAAGTAAGTTTTGATATATATATACTGTAGGAAATGTACAAAATATCTTCATGGAACATGATCTTTACTTAATAATGATTTTTGGCATAAAAGAAAAATCTATAATTTTGACCCATACAATGTTTTATTTATTTATGTATTGTTATTTTTTGGTCATTGGTAGAAATATACCCCAGTGGTTTAAGACTTTCTTTTTTTTTTTTTTTTTTTTTTTGATCCAGGGTCACATATACTAGTAGTATATCATATATTTCATAATTCTCACAATAAAACATTTAGTATAATATTCATATAATCTTTTTGCCAATGTATTATTCCATGTTTTATAATAACTAGTCATGGGTTTTACCATTTCAATTGAAAAAATGTTGTTGAAGAATTTTGAATACATTTAAGAGCATTTTAGAAAAAGAAATTTGAGAAAATAATGAAAAGTCACTATCAAATGATGAAAGATCTGTCCTGACTCCTGGATTTGGAATATTTGCAAAACAGTCAGACAATATATACTGTACAATACACATAAAAATAACTAGACATGAATGCAATGCAGACCTATATTTCGATTTCTTTCTATTCTGTATGTGCGCTACCAAACATCCGCCTTTGCATCTGTCCATTTTTCTGCTGTAGGTCAGCTGTGTATGACAGAATGTCATATGTCAATTCTAGCATTTATTTTCTAAATTCAACAAGCGTGAGTAATCAGAGCTGTAGGGGAAAACAAGTGTGTGTGTGTGTATCGCTTGTAAATATGTTTCTAAAGCACTACATGTGTCTCATGTTCCCAAAATACTCTTCATGTGTGGATTAATGTTTCATAAAAGCCAGAAACCGTGAACAGAGGTAAAACCAAGGTCATTCCGTTTCATTTAACAGGAAAACACTTGCAGCAATATGTTGCAAGAGCTTGATGTTGTGGAATCCGCACATAAAGTCCAGTACAGAAGCACACATTTAAGATAATAATAATAATAATACATTCTAAAATTTTAGTATTTTATATATATATGTATATATATATATATTTATTTTTTTAACTGATAGCTTAACTGTATTTTTTTTCGCTCTACTTTCTTTTTGAAACTTCATTTAATTTACTGCAATTAATGCTGCATGCAGTAATTAATTTTACATTTATTATATTAAAATATTACTGGTTAGTAAAATCATACATTAAAAAAACCCACATCTAATCTTTTATTGCCTTCAAACCATAATCTGCATTTTACCCAATAATTAATACTACTTTAATATTTCATATTTATTTTGACATTTGTGCACTTTAATACACACATAATTATGCTAAATGTATTATGTATTCTTTGTCATCGTGTTGTTATGTATTATACTTTATAACTAACTTCATTTTTTTAATCTTATTTTTTATTGAAACTTCATTGCACTGACTACAGTTACTGCAATTTATAAATAAAAAATGTAGGTATAGTTTTAAAATTACAGAGAAAAGGAGTGAGATGATTTGATACATATATTGTTGCTATTATTTAATATTAATTTTTTATTTTAATTTATTTAATTGAATGTATTTTTATTGAATTATCTAATTCATACTACATACAAATGCGTTATTATTATTATTATTATTATTATTATTAATGGATGATAAAAATCATGTTTATCAGTTTTGATCTTTTATTGCTTTTAAACCAGTCTGCATTTCACCCAAGAACCGATCCTGCTTTTAGTCTATTATAAAGATGGCTTTGGTTATCTGTCCTCCTAGATGTTTATTATTTTTATTATTATTATTATAAGACATTTTTAACTTTTGTGCATTTTATATTTTAATACATACTTATACTAAATGTGCTGTGCATTCTTAAAAATGTTAAATGTATTATTCTTAATAACTAGTATTTTTTTCTCTAGTTTCTTATCAAAACTGCATTGCATTGAATAAAATCACTGCAATCAATCAATAAAAAATATATATATTGACAAATTAGAGAGAGATGATACCTACTAGATAATGTTGCTATTATTATTATTATTATTATTATTATTATTATTTAATATAATCTTGTTATAAAATATTTATTTATTTATTTACATTTTAAAGTAATCTGATTTACACTGAATACAAATGTTTTTATTTATTATTGTATATATATATATATATATATATATATATATATTATTTAAGAGCATTTTAGAAAAAGAAATATAGGGAAAATAATGAAAATATCTAAATATATATATATATATCAGCTTTTCATCCAAAAATTGATCCTATTTTTAGTCTTTTATAAAGACTTCTTTAGAGTCTGTCCTCCTGCATCTGAAGCGTTCAAAAAGTATGAAAATGAAATTCAGAAACGTGTATCCTCTAAAGAAAACGCCAGGTACACATCAAGCCATGAATACAAAACAGAAGAAGCCAGGAGGACAGCATCCATCTACCTTTAAGAAAAGATTACGTCTACGCAATGTTTTTTAATTTCCGAGCATGATTGTGTAAGTGTCAGAAGCGGATTCTCTTGACTGCTGAAGCGTGACATTGACTGGAGAATCAATTCAGTGTGTGTCAGCTCACAGATTTCTCCTTCTTCTGTCTGAATCTGTGCCGCTGAGATGAAATGAAAGAGAAACAGGCTCTGCAGGAGCTCTTACACTCATCCAGACAAACCTGCTTCTGCTTTAACCACGCTGGCCTTCAGAACGCTAACTACTGCCAGAAAACATCTCTGAGTCATATTTCACAGAATAAAATATACATGTGCACATAAAGAAAAGGTCCTTTATTACAGTTTAATTTACACCTGTGAATGTGATTGCATCCAAACTTTCCAGTTTAGCTATAATAGATTATATATATATATATAGAGAGAGAGAGAGAGAGAGAGAGAGAAAGATAGAGGTATCTACATATATAATTCGTCTGATTTATTTAACATTTTATTTAACATTATTTAACACAATTTTCTGATTTACTGAGTGATTAAACTCCAAATTAAAAAAGCACCCCCTCTCTAAAAACCTTTAGCACTATGTCAAAATCATTTTGAATATCAAGATTTGTGAAATGGAAATATATGCAAATGTATTTTTAATTAGGCAATGCTTCATCTGCATATTTAAACAACATTTCTGAAAATATGCAATTCCTTACAAGTGAGGGAAAATGTTGTATTCCCATTATTCTTAATGGTTAAGCATATATAAAAGACTAAAACATGAATTAGAAATAAATGGAAAATCATTGTAATGCACTACAAGTGTGATCTTTTTTCTCTTTGCGTTCCCGTGGCAGACAGCACTAGATGGCAGCATGTGACCTGCATGTGCAGTTTGACTGTGTTCATGTACAAATACCTTTTGAACTGAAATGAATGCGATTGAGTGAATGATGACCTCCAGATGAACCGTATCTCTGGAGAGATTTAACACAAGTATTCCTGCTGATTACATGCCACACAAACCTGATCACTGAAAACAGCAATAGCAGATTGGCATGTGTGTGTGTGTGTGTGTGATATAGGCGTGTTTTGACAGGGCTTCATGTCTGTCATGCAGCTCCTTTGAACAGAGCCTTCATTTATAGTCTGTGCTGAAGACACACGGGACGCTAAATGAGGACCATTTTGTGTTTACAACATTTCATGAAGAGCAAAAAAACCCAAAAATCTGTTTTTTAAGCGTCCTGCTCGTTTCATTTTATATCCTGATTCAAATGAATTGTGCTTTATTTCATCTTTGTTTAGTGACTTACTAAAGAAAAACCTAATTAATTGGTCAAATCATTTGAAAAACATTTTCAAGGAGAATATATGTCTTTCACGGACATTATATGTAATATATATATATATATATAATTCTACTTTTATAAAATTATCTGTAAAACGTTGAGGTTAAGGTAAGGGTTAAAAGAAAAGAAACATCCCAGGTGAAAAACAAGTGCACTTCCATGATGTACTTAAAGTGCTCTATTTTCGTGCATTAATTTTGTACTCAATATACTAAAAGTTATACTTTAGTACTTCTTCAGATAAACTTAAGCTAATTTAAGTGTACTCAACAGTGCTATTTTGAGACACGATGAATATGAACTATCTTTGTGTTTTAAACATGTATTTCGTCTCCACTTGTAGTATACTTGAATCCATCTTTCATACACTAGTACTCTCAAGTGTACATGACCTTAAGTTTATCTTAAAAAGTACTAAAGTAGCATTTGTAGTATATTAAGTACAAAATTAGTGCGCAAAAATAGAGCATCATAGAAAAGTACTTGTTTTTCACCTAGGATGGTGTTAAGTATATATATATATACACACACACACACACACATACATATAATTATATATATATATATATATATATATATACACACACACACACACACACACACACACATACATACAAGTAAGCTAGCAAGAACACACATAGAAGTGGTTTTGGATCTTGAAGCATGGACACTTCAGGCAGAATCACGTCAGACTGTTCCCAGCTCTCTGCTACTGTGTCTCCTTGTCCTCCCGTTTCACTTTTTTGTTTCTGGAGTTCTGGTTTTGGCTGCGTCGTCTTTGCAAACTCAATCAACGGCCATTTTGCTAAAATATTCCACTCGTCCTTAAAGTCCTGAAAATCCCAACACTTTAATTTGTATCACTTTAACTTGACGTTTGCATTATATGCTTACTAATAAATGCACATTCAAAAATGTAATAGCCAGTTGGCGCCGATGGCCTAGTTGGCAGCGTGCCCACATATAACTCTAGTGTGTTGCGTGTGTCACGATTTCGAATCCCAGCTAAAGGACTTTTTACAGTATGTGCTTATAGTGTACTTACTGTGTTCTTACTTTATCTAAGAAAGTTCTGGTAATACAAGGTAACTACATGGGGTAGGGTTAAGTTTAGGGGTAGGTTCAGGGTTACTACCTAGTTATTACATAGTTATTGTAATTACTATAATAAGTACATAGTATGTACATGAGGAACAGGACTGTAAAATAAAGTGCTACCGGACTTTTCCCGATCCCTTCCCAGTTTGTTTCGTTTCTGCTCTACCCTATCCGGTCTTAATAAAGGCAAAATGCCAAAAAAAATCTTAAAAATATAAATAAATGGACTAACCACCCATTTCATCTAATAAAAAAATAACAATAATATAAAAAAAACACCTAGTCATTTACATAGCAGGTTCAATTAAGACAATTTGAACTTGGCCAGACTGTTTCTAATAGCAGTCCCATGGCCCTGTACATTTTCTTTGTCTTTTCTTCCCCATCTTCTCCCTTTTGGTCCATTACTTGTGCCAGGAATTGTGGGCCCATGATTATAACCCAGCTAATTGGGTACAGATCCGAATTTTGGATCCGGCCAAGCGAGAGTTACACAACCAAGCTTCTGCACCTCAAGAAAACTTGTACAAAACATAGTTTTTTTCCACGCTCCACCACCAACCTACTCGCTCTAAAAACAAAAGGCTCCAGCCCCCATGCCTAGCCAATATTAGTCTTTTGTCCAAATTAATTAGACATCTGTAATTGAGCGGCGGTCTGTGCAGTTTGTTAAGATTGACGCCGGGGTG
Organism: Carassius carassius; assembly: GCF_963082965.1. Lineage (NCBI taxonomy): Eukaryota > Metazoa > Chordata > Actinopteri > Cypriniformes > Cyprinidae > Carassius > Carassius carassius. The sequence goes on from NC_081770.1 coordinate 31,516,182, forward strand.
GAAGCACGGTTGGGTTGGGATGGTGTGGCGGCAGTTTTATCTTTTCCTAAAGCAAGGTCACTAGGACACAAGAGCCTGCCAGTCGCTTTCAGCATGTCACACTTAATGTGTCTTGTCAGTGGGCCTCCTGTTTTGGTATTTTTGAGGAATTCTTATTGGCCCTCCAGTTGGCAGCGTGTTTATTTTGGTATCGCACACTCAGGGTTTTGACTTATCGCAGGACACAGTCTGAAATATATATTGTTTGTAATAATGTGCTAGAATCATGGCTCCGAGCGGAAGGGGGTCTGAAGAAATGAAGGGAAACATGTATACTTGCATAATGTGGACCTTGGAGATTTCACTGTATGTCGCTATCAGATAAGTACGGAGGCCCTAAAGGGGAAAAAAAGTTTCTCAGGGAAACGCAGTAATGTTCCTAACAAGATTTCTAATAGAAAAATTGCTTACTACTTTTGCAAGAGAATCCAGAAAATGCAAAGTTTCTTGGGGGAATGCAATCGTTTTCCAAGAATGCAAATGCTGAAAAATTCTATGTCGCCTCCTAGAGACTTCTGTGAGATTTCTGCTCAAAACGACTATATATTCACTCTGTTGTTCGCTCCTTCGGTTCCCCATTATTTTGCACCTGCTCAACTATTAGCCACGGCCAAACACAACATCCAGTTGTCCTGAAAAGCAAGAGGAACTAAAACAACATTTTTCCTGCTGGCACATCTAATCAAATGAACGTTAAAGAAGAAAAAATGTCACAAAATCTTGTCCTGAGCGAGATGGAAGGTCCGAGTTGTGATGGATTGTAGAGATCTACTGATAGCGGCCTGAGAAAAACAGCCTCGCTCGTTAATCCTGCCAGGAAACTAGAGAGAAGAAGAAAGGGACGGTCTTCAGCCCTTTCCAATCTACAATAATAACTAGCATGGCTTGACGCTAGTCTTAATCAAAGCCAGGCCTCGAAACCCACCGAACAAGTGACGGGACCTGTCTGGTTCCAGTTATAGTCCCACTGGAGGTAGCTCAACAGATGGGACCTTATCTACGGCTGGGATCGCTGCTCGCCACACATTCTTAGACATCTCAGTAATGCCTCTGTTGTTAGCTAATGCTAACTTCACATTGAATTACATGGCGAATTAAGAGCACAGTTCCAAGCGTTTGCTCTTACTGTTGGACTTCAAACACATTGCTAACATGCAAAGTTGTTTCATAACAACCCCACACCTAAAGAGTTCCTTTATCGAGCAGGTTATTGAGTGATGTTTCGAGAATATGGCCTTACGTGATATCTGAGCAATAGCATAGGGTGACCAAACGTGCCATCTTTCGTGCCCAGGATTTCTATATTGCCTACAATATCCAACGTTTTGGATTGGTTTGAGTTGCGCAGACCAATTTTGGTATGACAAAGTACCGTGAGAGCTCTAGAGAGAAGCAGATGGCTTCTTGTGCTTTTGAATCGCTCTCACTGTACTTTGATGTCATACACCGATCAGTATGCTCAGAGCTGCTTCAAGTCCAACACTAATATGTACACATATTTGCATCGCTTTGACCGTTCTCTGTAGATCCCACCTTCTCACGCACCATGATTGGTCAATTACGTACAGAGGTGGGTAGTAACGAGTTACATTTACTTCGTTACATTTACTTGAGTAATTTTTTGGGGTAACGAATACTTTTCAGAGTATATTTAAAGAAGGGTACTTTATACTGTTACTTGAGTAAATTTTTGGGGAAAAATCTGTACTTTTACTTCGTTACTGTGGGCGACGCTCCTCTCCTTACTTTATCTTAATGCAATAAATGTTATAAATGCTTCAGTTTATTCCAAACGCGCCGTCTACTTTTCTCTGGGCAATGAGCGATGCCCATTCGCGAATGATTCATTCTTTTGAGTCAATTCTGTTCAAAGGCTTGATCAAACCAATTGGCAAACGAGTGAATAGGTTCATGAATCAGTTTGAATGAGTCGTTCTGTTCCCTGCCGCACGCGCTGAGCGTCTGAAGTGGTTCACTCGGAGTTGTAACGTTTATGAACAGAAAGAGCGTTGAAAACGTGGCTGGAACTGCACAGAATTGAAATCTGCAAAGGCTATTATTTGCTAGCGATGGAGATCCTTATTAGATAAACACCGCGTGTGCTGTCTACTGTTTAACAGGTAATAACTTGGGCTACATTCGATTACAGTACACGATACCACTGTGACATTAGTTTGTTGTACGTGTGTGGCTTATAACAGAGGGGAGTCAAGTTGAATGCAGCTTCCAAAAGACAAAAAATAGCCGATTAAGATTTTATTAATTTTAATACAATCACACTGGTGCAAGTACGTTCAGCGAGTCATATTATCAGCTGCTAAATTCAGATCTGTGATTGCTTGCTGGCGCTTAGCCAGAGATAGATGCGTTTATACAGCGCTGCGCATTATAACCAATCACACATGATTCTTTTGAGCTTATTAAAGCATTGGCCAATCAGAGGTGTTCAGATGAGTCATCGCTAAAATGCCGGTGCTTCCTTCACTCGCTCACTGACTGAATACCTCTTTCTGGCGAATTCTCTCGCAGGAACAACAAAGTGCAGATGTGTGTACGAATCTATTATTAAGATATTGATTTCACAGTGTTAACAGTTTCAGTGATTTAATGGGAGTTTCTGAGAGTGATTGAAATCTAGACTGTTAGTGAAAATTATCTTTAATAATGTAAATGTTATTTGCTCTCTTTCTGAACAATGAAAGATTAGTAGCAATATTTATATCACATCAACTTTCAATGTTAAATTCAGATTTAATATAAAGTCAGTCGTATTAAAAATATGTTATGGCATGACACCTATATCTGTTACTTAAGTAAACAGACAGGGTTTTATAATAAATTACATAAATTGGAGTAAAGGCTGATGAAATATATACATTTATACACGCACACATACATTACATACATTTTATCTATATATCTAAATAAAAATAGGCTCAGTATATATGACCCAAAGTAACTAGTAACTAACTACTTGAGTAGATTTTTTATCCGATACTCTTTTACTCTTACTCAAGTAACTATTCAAGACTAGTACTTTTACTTTTACTTGAGTAAATATTTCTAGAAGTACTTTTACTTTTACTTGAGTACAGTTTTTGGGTACTCTACCCACCTCTGATTACGTATAATGTCTGCATGTTATTGAACGTTTGGTCACCCGACAATAGCAATACATTAAACGTAGCAAAACGTCACTTGGCTCTTTAGGTCCAAAAAAAACAACTACCTGTAAGTGCTAAATGTGAGTAGAAATTACTTTTGCAGTATCTTCATTTGGAACTGAGGTGTATATGGTTTTAATTCAATTTTGAAAAACAATAATCAAACTGTTGATACAAATCAAAGACATACTAACAAAAAAAATTCAGTGTTGCAACTTTTGTAATTTACTGCATTTAATGGAATTTCATAAACATAATTCAATTAGCATTTAGGTAAATTACATGAGACAATTTTTATTTGTTAATTTTGTCAAATCAATTTGTTTAAAAACAAAAAAAAACAATGCAGTTCATACTCACAGTATGTCACTGTATGTCACTCAAAGTCCAAAGTGTCAGGATGATACAACTCTCATGATATGAAGAATAATGAAGATAATGTCATATGTATTGTTATTATTATTACTATTATTATTATTTCAAGCTTTTTATTATTATTTCTTAGAAAAAATATTTTTCAATTTTCAAATATTAAATATTTTTTTATAATTAAACTTGCAAGTACAGTTATATTATATGACAAAATAATAAGATAAGAATGTTAATAACTAACACTTTAAATACTATTCACTTATTTATTTTTTATATGCATGTTTATTTATTATTTATTTATGTTTATTTATTTGCATTTATTTATTAATGTATAAAACAATATTATTTTAAAATATAGTGCAACCAACATGCAGTAACATAAAAATAATAATCAGGAAGTTACATAATAGTGATAGTCATGACATCAGTCATAATCTCTATCTGATGTATGTATGTAGGTCGCAGTGATTTTGCCAAGTAAGACATTTTCCTGGATCAACATAACTAATAACTAAAAAATTGACTAAACCCAATCCCTACCCCTAAACCTAACCCTACCCATAATTTATTCCTAAAATCAGTGGAAAATGATAACTGATTAACAAGGATGTAGAAGCATCTAACTCTGATCATAAGCCTAAAGCAGATATTTCCTAAAAAGTTATCCCTCAGTTCGTTCTGATTGGTTAATTGGAATGTTGTTACAGGATCAGCAAGGATGTTGATCCAGGAGAATCCTGAACTTGGTGAAATCACACTCACCATGAATGTATTTGTTTAATTATTATTAGCATTTCTAATGAAAAGGCAAGATTAGGTTGTAAAATGTCTTCCCTTATATGTCATTGACTTATCTAGTTTACCATTAAACAACAATAACAACAACAATTATAATAAGAATGCAATATAAACTATTTTAATGACTGAAAGCGGCAGAAACACAGAGCTGTCATTTGTCGTTCATGAACATTCACCAGCTCATTACTCTTTCCTGACAGAGATAAGCCAAACGAGCCGTTACCTTGGCCCGGGTCACTGCTCTTGTCAGGGACCCAGAAATTTGTTAGCAGACCCTTAATAATAGAGAATTATTTTTACATGTTATTAAACCTTGTCACTCACAGAAATACCTGGAATAGCTCCCGTGTTGGAGCTCCGGTGAGTGAGCACTGGAGGAGCGCCAGAGCTGCGCTGTGGGGGTGAGGAGTTCACTCTGGAGCTTCAGCAGGACGGGCAACACACACACACACACACACACACACGCTTACCCGCTGCTCTGACTGACACCAGCATTACTTCAATCTGTCTGTGATTGGTGGAATTGGTGACCTATTAGTTTGCGGTGTCACTCAGGAAAAGAAGAACTAATGGGCTGAGACTGCTGTGAATGTGACAAATATGCCTACATGTCGAGGTGTAATTTATAATAATTTATAATAATTTATAATAATAATCTATCTATCTATCTATCTATCTATCTATCTATCTAAATTATGACCCAGATTTGTTCTTGATCTGTTTTAAAAAATAAACCCACAGAAGCATGTAAACCTTCTGACACACCAAATTAAATATAACTAAAGGACATTTGGTGAGTGAGGTCAGAGGATACTGGTTGCAGGAGCTGATGTACATATAGCGTTGACAGAGCTGATAAAGTGAATGTTCAGAGAGCTGCGGCGTATGTGCCGATAGACCTTTTGATTTGGACACACATCACATGTGGAATCAGACTGAGTGCATATTGTCATCAAGATGTTTCGAGGTTTGTTGTCGCTGCTTTTGTTCTCTAATCAGTGATGAGAACTACTGCCAACATACACAACAGTGACATTCTGGATGAATGCCCATGAGGGCAAGGCCACCCGGGTGGGAGCAACTGGCAAATATTCCAAGAGCCACAGTACCTTACTATGTCCCAATACCATGCAAAACCCATGATATATTGCTATAACATTGGTATAGTGTGTATTAAAATACCACGGTCACACCATCTGATTCTGCCACTACACTACAGAACAGCTACAGCACTTTTTGTAACGGTGGAATTTAGTTACTGTTTCCTTTTTTTTTGTATTGTATAACACAATCCACTGAAATACCGTGGTTGGAATATTCTTTTGAAAACACAGTAATTCAGGCCGAGGCCTTTTTATGGCCATCAGTGGTCACTTTAGGGTGTTGTGTGTAACCAGGCAATGTAAGAGGAGAGTTATTGTAACACTTCTGTCCCGTGGTGTGCAGCTGAGCTGGCAAACATCCTGCCAGCTGTCACTATGTTCCTTTGTGGACAAGACCAATGGGACCAGTGCAAATCCATCCTGGAGACAGTGTGACGCTGAGACACTGACACACACACACTGCAGTAGAGAGGTCTGCTCAATGCTAAATACCGTGAATACACCGCAGACTTGTTTAATTCAGCAAGCAGGAAATTAAACAGGTTATAATAAACATTTTTGGTTGTTGGGGTGGGTAACTGGTAAAAACCAAACAATGTTATATAAAAATTGTGGAAGCTGTGCTGGTAAACATTTAGCCATTCTCAAGACACTACATAGAGTTGGACCATTAAGTTAAAGGGATACTCCAACCCAAAATGAAAATTTTGTCATTAATCACTTACTCCAATGTCGTTCCAAACCGTGAAAGCTTAGTTCATCTTCGGAACACAATTTAAGATATTTTGGATGAAAACTGGGAGGCTTGTGACTCCTGTCCCATAGACCAGTGGTTCCCAATCACGTTCCTGGAGGCCCCCCAACACTGCATGTTTTCCATGTCACCTTGATCAAACACACCTGATTCAGATCATCAGTAGAGACTCCAAAACCTGAATTGGATGTGTCAGACAAAGGAGAGATGCAAAATGTGGAGTTTTGGTCACTTCATAACATTATGGTTGAACTACTGATGATGGCAGATGGACTATTCTTTTATACTTTTCTGGACCTTGACAGTGTAACTTACCTGGCAGTCTATGGGACAGTCACAAGCCTCCTGGATTTCATCCAAAATATCTTAAATTGTGTTCCGAAGACAAATAATGCTTTTACGGGTCCCCTGGCATATTAAAAAGTCACACGATCATTCTTTAATGTACTATAACCTTCAAGAAACACCTCATATGTGGCCGATCGCAAGTATAATACAATGCTTGTGTTTATACCAGCCATGCTGCTGCATGTTTCAGAAGCGTCCCGGAAGTGGCTCTCCATGGTGCTTTGGTAAAGATATGTGCCTATGTCTCCTTCAATTAAAAATAATAGCTAGAGCAGTGGCTGTGATATATGTAAGCCTACCAACATCCATCACTATGACGTATCGGTAGACATACAAAATTATGTTTTAGTTGTATAACATTGGTTAATGGAAAGACTGTAATTTCTCAACTGTTTTTGAATCGACATTTACAAAATATCGCAAAAGTTTTGCGCAAATCTGTAATGGAAACACAGCTAGTGAGAACAAAGAGAACAGCCAGACAAATCGTTTAAAACTTTAATCCAAACTACAGAATTAAGTTCAAGGTAGACAAATCTCCTAGGAATCAGACCAATGACCTTGGCATTGCTTGCACCATGCTCTTCTGTTTGAACTGTACTCATCATCTGCAATGTTCATGTGAAATTTTGAGTTCCACCACAGAGATGTCAGTGAGTTTGAATATTTTAAAAAAGTGACTACCTGGGATGGGAGGGAACACAGAATTTAAGAAGATAGTATAGGTTAGCCACGAGGGAGCAAACCCAGATGTAGTCTTGCATGTTAGCACCACCGCATTTATTTTGATGCGGGTGGCCATAGGAGGGGATGGGAAGGGGGTTAGGTTCAGGAGGACAGGGGCTTTGTGCCTTATGATAAGTTATAGTGCATTCTTATCTGAGAAGGTCTAAAATAAGGTTAGCAGCACTGTGGGTGGCATATCGACAGATATTGTCAAAGGTCTTGAAGAAAGAGTTGTGAACGATGGCCACTTCACTCCTAAAGTGTGACTAATTTGAAAGTGATAAGTACAGATGGTGGAAGAGATGGGAACAGACAGACAAGGAATGAAAACCAGCTTTCCTTGAAACACTTTACCTGCCCTCTTGCTCCCAATATTCTCCTTCAAGAGATATCCTTTGATCTTCTGTCTTGCATGATCTCCTGACATTTCATCCTAGCGGAGGTAGTCTTATTAGACTTGATTCTGGAGTCAAAACCTGAATTGATCCTGATCCTGAATTAGAAGTATACATTTCTGATTTCATGTTTAAAGAAGCTTTACATCAAAAGGTGTAGTTCAGGGTATGTCAAATCTTGCCCTGGAGGGGCAAAGCTCTGTAGAGTTCAGCTCCAGCCCTGATCAAACAAATCTGAGCCAGCTAATCAAGGTATTTGGGATCACTAGAAAATCATAGGTAGGTGAGTTTCATCAGGGTTTGAGCTAACTTCAGGGCACCCGCCCTCCAGGACCAGATTTAGGGAACCCTGGAGTAGTATGATGTAAGGTCTTTTTAGGTACTGGTATCCTTTCATTTTTTTGCTGTGGGGGATTAGCTTAGAACAGGGGTTCTCAATCCTGCTCCTGGAGATCTACCTACTGTACCTGCAATGTTTAGTCTGAACCCTAATCAAATACATCTGAACCAAATAACTAAGATCTTCAGGAAAATGCATGCTTTGCTGGAGCAGGTTTGAACTGAATAGTAGATCTTCACAAAAAGGAAAATATAAATAAAGGTCAAAGGGCATCAAGTGTTAATGTGAGGGTCGAATTCAAGGTAGAGGCAGCAGTATCTGCAGACATTTTATGAAATAAGTCAGTGAAATATCGCAAGATAATTGTTGAAGAGGTCGAGGAGGGTGACATGGGCTGAAATTTGACCAGGTGACCAAGAATGAGTGGGAGGACAAGGAGTTGGCCTGAGGGAGAGACAGAATAAATTAGATGAAGAAGTCGGTGTCTCTTGAAGGTGAGTGGCAAATATTGTAGACAAAGGCAAGACCTAGTTGCTTTCCTGATTTAATGCATTGACATATACACTGGTAGATGTTTTTATCTAAAACACGCTATTTCAAGATACACACTTTATCACTACAAATGTTCCCTGAGAAACAAACTAAAGCCTTGGCATTATATGATGCTCTGCCAGCTGAACTTCAGCAGTAGTGTCCAATCCAGCTCTATCCAGGCCACTACCCTGCAGAAAAAAAATAAACACACCTGAACCAACTAATAAATGTCTTCAGGATTACTAATTACATCCAGGCCAGTGTGTTCAGGCAGGTTGGAACTAAACTCTGCAGGATATAGGCCATCCAGGAGCAGGATCCAACACTCTCTAGTCTTCCCTTCACCTGAAATTTTGAAGATGGTATCTCTGATAGTCACTGCATGAAATTCAAAAGACCTGGAGGGTAAGATAAGGAATGGGTCCAATATAGATTTCAAAGATGATGAAATGCATGGAAATGTACTTCCGTTTTGACCTGAGGCAAAGGGAGTGTGAAGATTACAATAATAGTGATGCCTTCAGGGACTATCCAGGTTTCAGCAATACCAAAGGAGGCTAGATGCATCATTTTGGCAATCTGTGCTTTTTTTCACACTGAGATACGGCTTCTATGGACTCCCAAACCTTGGAGGTTAGAAGCTGGAATCCAAGAAGGTCTTAAGATTAGCAGCTGGATAAGGGTTAAAAAGGGTAAAGGTGGAATAAGTTTAGCAGATAATATTGTCAAAGGTCTTGGAGAATGAGTTGTGAATGATGATCAATTTACATTACTACACTCAGTGGTCGGATAGACTGCATCTTAAAGGTTCCTTAGAGTTTTTCTTTTATTATTACATTTAAAATATTTTTAATAGGTTAGTCATGAGAACCTTTGTATTGTATATGAACCAACCACTGATTGATTAGCTGATTGTATACAGTAAATATAATCATTCAACCACAATGTTTTTGATTAGTGAAGTTTTTTTTCTTCTTCTTGCTGTCAAATTTCAATCAACGGCTAAACTGGTTGTCTTTTTGATCCTTCCCCCAACACCCAACAATCAATCAACTCTAAAACTCTTGACAGATGTGACTCCTCATGTAGTTCTTAGTTTCTTCGGATTTCGACATGTAGCAGAAGAAAATTAAGAAAAGTTGTACAAGCAAAGGCCTAGGGAATACTAGTGATGCCAATATCTAAAAGTGCTTTTGCTGGCCTTCATCACTGTATGTCAAACCTCTGGCGCAATTACACTGCAATAAATACAAATGAGCGACAGATGACATGACATTGTGACATATTTATTGGCTCAGACTCCTATACAAACTCCAGATCTCCATTAGCTCGCTCTTAGGATGCAGCCGGGCTTTTAAGACAGTCATGGAAGTGACATTCACCCTGACCTTTGCCCTCATTTGGATTTGTTGAGATGGTGGTCACCCATGGGAAAGACTGTGACTCCATTAAGTGTTCCAATCAGGGAAATGCACTCAGATGTGTGTGTGTGTGCGGTAGAAAAAGACAGACGTTAAGAGAGGAAAATTGCTTTGTGTGCCCATCTGTATCTCATTCCTGGTTACGAAAACCTTAATGACATTAATGTTAAATATGATGGCAGCAATTGGTGTACTGAAGGTTGCTCTGGGTAACTTATGCTAAGTAATGTTTAAGTTTATTAACTCTATGAATCTTATAAGTTATGTGAAAAAAAATTCATGAGCTTCACCCTACTACACATTATTGTATTGAAATAATAATAATCTCAGTGGATAAAATCTGAAATGCACATCTGAAAACAATGTACCACTATATATATATATATATATATATATATATATATATATATATATATATATATATATATATATATATATATATTATTCAATTTCATTGCAGTTTTCTTTACAGTTGCATAAGGAATTCATCTTGGTAAGACTGCAGCAGTCAGTAAGTCTAGGATAAATTAAACGACTCAAGTGCAGCTCACTGTAAGGTTTTAATTTCTGGTAACTGATGTCTTCATCTTAACTGATGGACTCTTTTCATTAAAGATTAAAGGCGAGCAGTGAGCTAATGCATGGTAAACTCGGTGGCCTGGCCTCAGTGACCACTGCGTCATCGCTCAGCACCGCCACACAGCTAATGAGCGACTGCCTTCAGTACAAATGAGAAAATTGATGACATAAATGGTCATATTTCTGTTGCTGATAGACAGGTGACCCTCGGCCCCCCTGGGAATGACAGTTAGCATGAGGCCAGGCAAAGAGAGGGCCAATCCATATCGTCTGCAAGTTATTAGCCTGTGTCTTCTACACATACATTACACTACACATACACATCTTTCTCTCCCTTAAACACTTTAGACAAATCACATTTAACTTGGTAGGATTTTGGTATCCCATAAAAAAAAAAAAATAATAATAATAATCCCATTAAAAAAGTTATTTACATAAAATGCATGCTTTTTCTTAGATACTATAAAAAAAATAAAAAAAATAAAACAGACAAGGACAAAAATAAGGTCAAATTGAAACGCATTGACTGTCCATACTGTAACTCTCCTTAAAGGGGTCATATGATGCAAATTCAAGTTTTACTTTCTCTTTGGAGTGTTACAAGCTGTTCGTGAATAGATAAGATCCCTAAAGTTGCAAAGACTAAAGTCACAAACCCAAAGAGATATTCTTTATAAAAGTTAAGTCAACCACGGCCCCTTCGTTTAAACACACCCCTACATGTCTACTAGTGATGCGTGGTTCAGGTTTCTTTTCAACCCGTGGATCCCGCTTTTATGAAATTATTTGGCCTGCCCTAGCCTGCCCTGCGAATAAAGTAAAACATTTTTACCTGGTGGCGCCATGACCGAGTCCTGCGGAAGCTGACGGAGATCCTGGAGGTACGCAGGGTGGAATTAGCCAGGGAGTGCCTACCAACGACATCAAGACGGATGATCCACTTCGTCAGAGAGGGAGGAGGGGCCCCTAACATCACGCAGCCGCAGAGATCAGTCCTGGCAGGCAGTTGCGAGTGGAATCTGAGAGTGGACCTTGACCGGCAGCTCAGGTTTCCAACTGAGATCACCACAACCAACCTTCGTCCGGACATCATTCTCTGTTCTGGCACAGCCTGGGCAGTAATTTTGTCAGAACTCACTGTCCCGTGGGAAGGAGGAATGGAGGCAGCGTTTGAGAGGAAAAAAGATCGGTACCTCGACCTCATAGACGAATGCAGAGAGGTGGGGTGGTCAGCTGTCAGCTATCCAGTAGAAGTCGGCGGCAGGGGTTTCGTGGGAGCATCTACCCAGCGCTTCCTGAAGAGCTTGGGAGTTACCAGCCCCAAACTAAGAAAGGCTCTGAAAGACCTGACAGAGGAGGCAGAGCAGGGAAGCTTTTGGCTTTGGTTAAGAAGGAAGGACCAGGCGTGGGGAAAGCATGGTTCCTAGGGCTAGCTGCAGGGGGCGGCAGGGAGACGTCCCTGTCGTTGCTCCACCACCGTGAGATGTTCCGGGATTAATGGAGCGAAACATCAATGAAGGGTGGCTCCCGGCTGATGACCCTGCAGCTACCCGCAATGGCACTGTTGGAGGTGCAACAAGCAGAAATGCTTAGCAGGCAGTCACTTGCCTGTCCTACTATCTACCAGACCCGCCGGGTCCGTGGGTAGTGATGGTTCGTTCGTAAATGAATTGTTCTTTTTGAACGAATCTTTTAGGTGAACGAAGCTTTGTGAACTGTTTCTTCCTGTCAAAGAATTACTCAACCTCGAGCCAATAGCCTTCGAGTATGAGATGTGACGGATCATGTGATTTGTTAAACGTAGTGAACGAATACGCCCTTCACTGAATGAGTTTCGTTCACTCTGAATGAGTTGAATGAACTGGTACATATGTCGTTCATAAATGAAATTAACTGGTACATAGCCAATTTCGTAAGTGAATGAAATTAACTGGTACACTGCCTATCTCGGTCAGTCGGCCATTTAGCATGTAAATCTCAATCAGCAGATAAAAAGCGCAGTTATAGGTACTGTGCATAATGATAACAAATAAGACACTCTTTTTCACACAAAGGCTGTTGTATTTGTGTAATATGAAGAAATGGTCACTGAACGAACTGAAAATGAACGAATCTCCCGAAAGAATCAAAATTTCCACCACTAGTGGGTTATGAGACGACCCGCGCATCGGGAACATCACACAAGTTATGTTTGCCAAATTAAATTTGAATCGAATGTGATTTTCATGCACATCTCGTTAATATCAATATATTAACATATCGTCAATATCACGTTATTGGGATTGGGAACGCGTCGACCAGCGGACATGGAAAAAGAACCGTGGACTTGGCAACACAACAAATTTTGTTTGCAACAAAATAGCACATTTTCACAATTTAGCAGTTAAACTTTGTTAATAAACTTGTTACTAAACCTTGTTACTAAATGTGTGGCATATTTGCCAATCTTAACAACTCAGCCCTTTTATGCAAGTTATTTTCAGAAAGAATTATCAAAAAAAAATATAGTTTTGATCAATAACTACAACCCTACGTTTTGGTCCCAAACTTGCTAGCTGCTATTGAGAACTGAAAATAACCTAAATTTGCAAAGTCTGTTATCTTTTTTGTTTTTGTTGTTGTTTTATGTATAAATTTGTATTTAATGTTGATGCTTATTGAGCATTTGGGTAACACTTAACTTAAAGCCTTTATGTATAAAACATTATAAATGTATTCATAATGTTGGTTGTAATGCTTTATATCTTTTCATAAATAATTGTAACCAAAGTTAAGATACATTATAAAATTTGAAGATTTATGTATTTTTGAAGGCACTATACTTTGTGTGTAACAAGGCAAAATGAATGCATTGAAACTACTTTTATACTGCATTATATATAAAGTCTTCAAGAATACTTTCAACATTTACGTAGATATTTTGGAGCAACTTTGAGCTACACTCTGCCTCAAGGAACAGGAACACAAGCACACAATGTTTGTTGCGCTAAAAAAAAAAACCTTGGGTTTAAAATGTATTTAGATATTTATGGTAACAGAGTTTCTAAAGCATCCCTTTTCTGAAGAAATAACTACTTTGTGCAGTATTCATGGAAAGTGCCATTCATACACACTTTTTAAACCTGCCCAGGGGTAATCAAAACACAGCACTTATCCTTCAAACCTTTTGCGCTTCCCATCTCGTGCCTTTAACCAATTGTTTGTATATACTTGCGTTTTAAATTCTTGAATTTCACCTTGTCTTACATGCATTAGCGATCCACAGGAAGAGGACCAAACGCCACGTCTGTCGGTGCTGACTTTAAAAAGGAGTTTTATTGTCACTATACAGAGCTTTCGGATGACGTCACCATGGGATCTAATCCCATCAAAGGCAGGCTGGAGTGGTCTGGAGATGGTGGACGAGGCTTTTTTTTTTATGCCGTCTGGAGAGTCAAACAAAGCGCATATGGTGCTAAAGAGATGAGATGGATAAGACGCGTGATGGGGTATACAGTAGATAAAGACAAAGGCTTATGGGAAGGGAGTACTGTTTGATTTTCAGGCCAGGGTGTAATAAATATTCATCAAATAGCTCCCTTGCAGTTCTACAGCATGGTTGCCCAACAATAAAGAGTGAAATACATGCAAACAAATAAAAAAAAAAACATTGACTTATACTGTGATGGCACCTGGGAATCTACTAAAAGATTAAATCAACGATTAATTACCAATAGGTAGAGAACAAAAGGAAATATTGGGAAGAAATATAATGGAATTGATAATGAAAGCAAGGCGTGTACAGAGAGCATCAGATTGTCCTTAACATGTCATATCTGATATTAGGAATCACTCAAAACTAAACTACATTTGTAAAAAAAATTTTTAATTATAATAATCATTGGATTTCATTAAATATCTTTTTTAAAGATATTTAAAATATCTGTTTAAGGAATGTGTGTAAGTGGTTCATTGAACTCAGTTAATGCTATTATAAAATAAAATAACAAGGTTCCAAAATGAATATGATTTTCATCAAATCTTTAAAAACATTAAAAACATCACTCAAAAATGAAAATCCTCTTATAATTTACTCCCCATCATGTTCCTCCAAATCTGTATAACTTTCTTACTTCTGCAGATACTGTATTTTTAAGAATGCTTAAACCTTTTTTTGGTCTGAAATGCATATAGGTTTGGAATATATATAAATCTATAAAAATTTGGTCATCATTTACTCCAAAACTCCATTAATAAAACTTTTTGATATGTTACACCTCCTATATTAACGCTGGACTCAAGTCAAGTCACGCGTTAACTAAACCACTTCCCACACCAGTCAACCTAGACTTCCAATATTAGTAGCATTTCACTTTCTGTGTTCTCCAGAACTCTTCCTTCTCAATGGCACATTGTTTATTCGCTCTTTGATTCATTTTACAGGCCAGATGTGACCGCTTGCAGTTAATTTGTTTTCTGTGCAACATATTTGCACAGAGCTCTGCTTGTGTGCGTGGGAAGCTTTTTGGCCATGGCCGCTGTCAGACCGGCCTCTAATGAATCCCATTAAATCATGCACTTTGTCATTATGCTGTCTTTAAGAGCCAGGAACTCACTTTGGCTTTACACGTTTGCAACCCCCATTGTGAGCGAATGCCACGTTGAGGAAAACAAACTACTTGACATCAGTGGACTCCTGCAATACAGAAAAAGAGAGAAATCTATCAAGTGTCTTCTCACTTGGCAAACAGCGATTTGAAAGTTTGACACGTGAGACTGCTTTTGCCAAACTTTGAGTTAAAGAGCACCTTCCAATGTCTACAGCAAGCATAAACACATGGAAGGCCTGGATTCATCTACTTGTCCTCTGCCAAAAAGGGTAACGTGTGTTTAGAGAACAGCTCGGATAAAAAGGTTGGACTTAACACTGAGCAGACCAGCCCAATCAATCTTTTGGCCCACTACTTCCCAAAAGCTTGTCTCGACTATATCCTTCAACTTAAAAAAGATAAAAAGAAAAAAAAGAGCAAGAGTGCAAGATAAATTTGCTGATGATGTCCACTATTGTGGATTTTCCCAATCATGTTTTGTTGGCTCTGCAAATTTCCCCAACAGTATAGAAAAGATCTGATGGATGGTAATACTGTGGACACTCCACACAAACAGATACCTTGATCTCCAGTGTTCAGAAGTGTTTTGGTTCTGGGGCTGGAACATGGCCTAGACATCAACCCTTTGACTGAATTTGGCGTGAATCCTATGGACCAGAGTTGCAGAGATGTCTACATCAGTGTTCTTAACTCTGGAGTCTGTGGAACCCTTGAGGTCCACTTTCCAGCAGAGTTTAACTCTTGTGGTTGGAAACAACTGGTCTAAATGATAAACCTTGTAAAGAAAAACTCTAGCTTGGTACATATCACAAGGTTCGGGTTGAGTTGGGCTTCGGTTTGGGGTTGCTCTTGTATTTAATGATCATACATAAATGAATTGTCTGAATGTCACAAGACCTTTTGCAAAATTAGGGTTACAGGACTTTCCCAAATGGTGCCCCTAAATTCTTGCTGTCCTCCGAGTCCACACGTTAGTGCCAGAATCCCACATAGACTGACTGAGGTAGTATTTTGATCTGGAATCCCATGACCCAGAGCCACAGTGTGGCTACACATTTGACAAGCTTTAGATTGGAGTTGCTTTTGGACCCATAGCGCTTTTCCACCTCTATTGTGGAAACAAAAACATCTAAACTACTACATCATACACATTCTAGCCTACTATTTGTGTATATTAATTTATTAAGTTATGCTATGTTAACAGTTGCCATCTCTGTTCATCTCCGTCTCTCAAAAACCAAACCAGCTCTCTGCCAATAGTACGCTAATAACTTAGAAACCTCCATTCACCTGATGTTGAAGTTTGTGCATTTCACGAATAAAGACTGGGCTGTCTGCTGCTTCAGAGTTCCTGCTGCTGTTACAAATGCAACCAGGAAAAAGACCCTAGGGGGAAATTGGTTCTCTAGGAACCTACCTTGCTGGCTAGTTCCTAGAACCGAGTTCTTTAGAACTACACAGTGCAAAAGGCCATATTGTGAACTCTTTTCTAGTGGAATAGAGGAACCAATGAACACCATGACCATGTCCCGAATGTTGAATTCTCTAGTTATTATGCTAGTGATGTAGTGCTGCTATCAAATAGTAATTGCTGTTACTATTTGACTATGAAATCCATGGACCTGAGCCACACTGATGTCTAGACGCTAAGTAGTTCATCTTTTTTTTTTGCAAGATTCACATTTGACAAGTTTAGACTTGGTCCAGGGTTGGGGTTGCTTTGGGTCTCAGTGAATACGGTGCAGAATGTGCATGGGAATTTCATAATAATTGTCAAAACATGTATTTAATGTATAGTCACACTCCCGA
This sequence comes from Carassius carassius, assembly GCF_963082965.1. NCBI lineage: Eukaryota > Metazoa > Chordata > Actinopteri > Cypriniformes > Cyprinidae > Carassius > Carassius carassius. The sequence goes on from NC_081770.1 coordinate 31,533,153, forward strand.
ATAAAACCCTAAGGATTGCAGTCTTCCTCCAGGTCCAGGTTAGTGATGTAATGCTGCTTAGTGTCAGGTAGTAGTTTGCTTTTGTGAAATCCCATGAACCACAGCTGTAGAGTTCAGGAAAATTCCTAATTGACAGGTTTAAAGTTGGGGTTGCTCTGCACTCATGGCGCACCTATCTCAAAATGTCAAGTGCAGCAACCCTGCCTTTCCTGGAGAGCCGCCTTCCTGCACGGTTTAGCTTCAACCCTAATTAAACACACCTGTACCAGCACCTCCAAGCCTTCAGGAATACTTTCAACATTTACAGTACGTAGATATTTTGGAGCAACTTTGAGCTACACTCTGCCTCAAGGAACAGGAACACAAGCACACAACAGCCCATTTAGAGACAAACCAGAGCAGATGTGTGTGCGCATCTGCATTAAGAGTCCCTAGGAAACCCCTGACACAGGACCTTATACCCCAGTACACAAACTTTCCAGTCTGCTGTTAGTTTTTGGATAGACGTCAGACATCTCTTAAATATTGTGGAGTGTTTTCCTAAAGACAGATATCTAGAAGAAGGGCCAAGACCCAGAAAAATACCAGTCATCTCGCTGGACTGTTTATGCTCTAACTCCACTGATCTTCTCTGCCTCCCTTAAATTCTCGACCTCCCAGAGATAACAAATAGAGCCAGTGGACACTGATGATATATCAGAACTGAGGCATTTTCTCACAGTTTTCCATCTCCCGTCTGTAATGTGGGAAGATCCAGTGGGTCGTTTCTCACAGGTGCAATATTGAACCTATGATTCTGCAGTTTCTTTAATTTCGTGATATTTGAGCTTCAGTAATTTTCAGTGAAATTACAACAGTGACATATTTTGGCCGTAGACCACAAAACGCATTTTGGAAAGGAATGTTTGTTTTGTATTCATTTCTCCTTAAAAGATATTACAGTACATCATAAGCATAAGGGAGTATCTCGACCTCAGTAAGATCCAATAAGCCTTACACATGCCCCAAAATGGTCCCGAGTTCCATCCAAATTTCAAATGGAGCATATTCCTAAAAATACTGAGTTAATAAATCTAAAGGTCAAATTAAGTCTCAAGTTCACATAGTTGTCCTAGCAGAGTACATAACACTAAATGCAAGTGCCTTGCTAGGAAAAAGTTTCTGCTAAAATTTATATTCTGTTATATAAATATAAAATCTTTTTAATGTTGGTTTCATTGTCAGTAATCAAAACTCAGATAAATTAATAATAATGTTATATATATATATATATATATATATATATATATATATATATATATATATATATATATCCAAGGCTTTGTTGATATTTCATACAAATCTGATTTGGTTTTCGAATCTGAACTTTTAGAACTGACCGGCGTTTCCTAAAAAGATACAGGTTTTAACTTTCTGAAATCAATGTGCTTCCTTTTTAAGCCAGAGTTTTGTCACTGATGCCGGGTGGTGAGGTTACTTTTCCAGGTCTGATGCTTGTATTTCAGGCTTGTCACGAAACTCTACTGAGCAATATTTTGTAATTGATAATGCTTTGAGAATGCCTGGAGAAGTTAATGCTTTTTTAATATGCACTATTTCAGCCTTGAAAGGTGTCAGACATAAAGATTATGTCTGAATACAAAATAAATAAATGTGTAATCTATGTAGTATTACATTATTGGACTTTAGAAAAAATTTTTTTTTTTTTTTTACAAAAAAATAATCAACTTTAATAGTGAAGTCTCAAATGTTTGATAAACCAGTGATCAGATTAATAGTTTTTAATATGCAAGCAAACAACACTTCAAGTGCTTGCTCTTTTTTTTTCTCTCCTCGTTTGCTTTTATTTTTCATTCCTGCACTTATGGACTTGTTTATTTATTTATTTTCTTTGCTGGGCTGAAGAAAACAGTAATTATACTTAATCTCAAAGGACATAACTAACTGAAAAAGAGATTCATTATTATCACAACCCCAAGTGTTTGCTTAATTTACTGTGGTTTGCTTCCTTTTTATTTGAATGTAATTTATTTATAATTTTTTTAAACAATATTTACCCTTAATCATATTTAAAGACTTAACTAGTTTGTGACAGTCTCAGAAACGGCAAAATTTTAATGAAACTATAAATTTTCCTCTTCTCTGGAGTATTCTCTAATCCTCCTCTCTCTCTCTCTTTCTCGCTCTCTCTCTCGCTCTCTCTCTCGCTCTCTCTCTCTCTCTCGCTCTCATTCCCGCTCTGTGTCAAACACACAATAGATCTCCTCAGCATTAGTCCGTTTGATGTCTGCCATGAAAAGGAAAGCCATCGCCCCTGTGTCAGTCTTCTCTGTCTTTTATTCTCTTGTTTTTACTTATTTATTTGAGGCGTCTCACTCATCGCTCTCTCTTTGAGCTGTCCCCCCGGTGCCCTTTCCCAAACGGAGCTTACCGTCTTCAATCAGCACTTCCCACTCACTGGGACCATCCGGTTTTCATGTGCCTCAGCCCAAGCGGCCTGAAAATGCTTGGATGTGAGCTGAACGCTGTGCCAGCTGAGGCCAGAGACTCAGAATGCATCTATGGTATGATATAATTACACAGATGACAGTGGGAACTTCCCTCCACAACCTGAGCGAACGAGATTTTAGGAAGGAATTCGCCGTGAATGAACTGTGGGCGCTGATAGTGTTGTTTATTTGCATATGCTGTCTGTCTGTATTGCTTTAGCACCTGATCCATTAAAAGAATTATGCAAATCAAGAAATGGTCCAAACCTCATGGTTTGTGAGCACTAAATGGTGGAGGATGCAACAAACATACATACTGGGATACTTACTGGGACTGTACAGCATTTGAGCAATATAATCAGCTGAACTGTTCACTTAAAATGTAGAAAATCCCTCCTGGGGATTTCATCTGGATATGTGCTGTTGATGAATTACTGCTGTCATGATAACTATAACATGTAGACAAGATGCAGGCCATAAACCAATTACATAAGCGACATAAAGTAAATTTGTTGATTTTCTTTTCTTTCTTTATTTGCATGGGAAAGACTTTGGCCTGGTTTCACAGACAGGGTTTAGACTAAACCAGGATTAGGCCATAGTTAAATTAGGACATTTAAGTCATTTTTATAAATGTGCCTTAGAAAAAATACACTACTGGTGTCCAGCTTGAGACAAAATAAAGGCATTGATATATTTTAAGATCAAGTTTCTTTCAGCTGAAACAGCTCAGACTTACATTTTAGTCCGGGACTAGGCTTAAAGGGTTAGTTTACCCGAGAATGAAAATTCGTCCATCTTCTACTCAGCCTCGAAGCATCCTAAGTGACTTTATTATTTCAGAATAGTCCAATCGGAGTTATATTAAATATTGTCTTTGCTCTTCCAAGCCTTTCAATGGGGGTAAGCAGGTGTTTGTTGTCAGCAGTTCAGAAGACGTGAAATAAAGTGTGCACATCTGTAAAAAAATGTCCTTCACACAGCTCCGGGGGATTGAATAAAGGCCCCTTATAGCGAATTCATGCGTTTTTGTGAGATAAATATCCAGATTTCAAACCTAATAAACACTTTTTTTCTAACATCTGCTGACTGTGGTATGCGGAAGACGTCTAACAAAAACACCAAAACAGCAATAAAAACAGAAAAGCAAAACCCCAAACAAAACCAAACCAAACACATGCACAAAGAACTAACAAAGTTGATATGAGTAACCTTATAATTTTAGGGTCTGCTACAGATGAGGTGTACTGGAAACATTATTTAAATTACATGAACAAATCTATAAATAATAATAATAATAATAAAGATTTTGTAAAAAGTCATGTTTTTGGAAAAAGTCTAATGCTGATCAAGGCTGCATTTATCTGTTATGAAATATTATTACAATTTAAAATTGTTTTCTATTTGAATACATTTTAAAATCTAATTTATTGCTGTGATGTGTTCAAGTCTTCAGAGTCACATGATCCTCCAGAAATCATTCTAATATGCTGACTATTTGTTCATATCCATATAATTATTTGCAAAAAAAACAAAACAAAACAAAAAAACAATCTGTGCTGGAATACACCAGCTAGACATGTTGCCTTCAACACCCTGTTTACATTAGTTTGCCAAATGACTCATTCATCTTCTGACAGCACTCCTCTGAGAATTCCCGAAGAACATTTCCTTGAAAATAAAGTCATCATGACATATCACCATTTCTGTTGATAACAAATGCATAAAAAAGTATATCTTAAAAGGTCAACATATGCTTAATGTTGACAGTCTGATGCCGCTGTTATTATTCTGTACAGCAACTCTCTACATTCACAAAATACACTCCATCAAACCTAACTTTTAAAATCGGGTAAAGGCACCAGAAGGTGCAGTTTCCGAAAGCAAAAGCACCACATATAAGGGAAATCTTCACTGTTTACACAACTGACAGACACTGTTTATCATAGTTAACAGCTGTCAGAGAGGTCCACATTAGCCAGTAGCCAGCAAACACGTGGCGGCCCATCAAGTTTGGTGGGCTGTGACAGATGGATTCATGGGAATAGCAGAAATGCTTTACCATTCAGCAGAGAAATATGTCCTCAACAAAAAGAAACAAAACAAAATTGAAATATATATATTTATATATATATAAAATTACAAAACATGATCGCGAGTTGGTCTAAAATAATGAAACATTGGACTTCATTGTATGGGAAAAACAAAACAAAATGAAAACTTCCAAAGCTAAAGATTGAGCTGGTCCCAAGACGAGACAAGAGAGGAAAACAAGACAAGACAGCAAGCCAAAAAAAACAAAACAAATCAAAACAACACAAGACAAGAGGGCAAAACAAAACGACAGCAAAAAAAGACAATACAAGACAAGACAGCAAAACAAAACAAAACGACAGCAAAAAAAAGACAATACAAGACAGCAAAGCAAAACAAAACAAAACGACAGCAAAAAAAGAAAATACAAGACAATACAAGACAGCAAAGCAAAACAAAACAAAACGACAGCAAAAAAAGACAAAAAAAGAAAATACAAGACAGCAAAGCAAAACAAAACAAAAACGACAGCAAAAGAAGACAATACAAGACAGCAAAGCAAAACAAAACAAAACGACAGCAAAAGAAAGACAATACAAGACAACACAAGACAGCAAAGCAAAACGACAGCAAACAAAAGACAAGACAGCAAAACAAAACAAAACGACAGCAAAAAAAGACAATACAAGACAGCAAAACAAAACAAAATGACAGCAAAAAAAGACAACACAAGACAGCAAAGCAAAACGACAGCAAACAAAAGACAAGACAGCAAAACAAAACAAAACGACAGCAAAAAAAGACAATACAAGACAGCAAAACAAAACAAAATGACAGCAAAAAAAGACAATACAAGACAGCAAAACAAAACGACAGCAAAAAAAAAGATAAGACAGCAAAACAAAACGACAGCAAAAAAAAAGATAAGACAGCAAAACAAAACGACAGCAAAAAAAAAGATAAGACAGCAAAACAAAACAAAACGACAGCAAAAACAAGACAAGACAACAAAACAAAAAACGACAGCAAAAACAAGACAAGACAGCAAAACAAAACAAAACGACAGCAAAAAAAGACAATACAAGACAGCAAAACAAAACAAAATGACAGCAAAAAAAGACAATACAAGACAGCAAAACAAAACGACAGCAAAAAAAAGACAAGACAGCAAAACAAAACAAAACGACAGCAAAAGAAGACAATACAAGACAGCAAAGCAAAACAAAACAAAACGACAGCAAAAGAAGACAATACAAGACAGCAAAGCAAAACAAAACAAAACGACAGCAAAAAAAGACAATACAAGACAGCAAAACAAAACGACAGCAAAAAAAAGACAAGACAGCAAAACAAAACAAAACGACAGCAAAAAAAGACAATACAAGACAGCAAAACAAAACAAAACAAAACGACAGCAAAAGAAGACAATACAAGACAGCAAAGCAAAACAAAACAAAACAACAGCAAAAAAAGACAATACAAGACAGCAAAACAAAACGACAGCAAAAAAAAGACAAGACAGCAAAACAAAACAAAACGACAGCAAAAAAAGACAATACAAGACAGCAAAGCAAAGCAAAACAAAACAAAACGACAGCAAAAGAAGACAATACAAGACAGCAAAGCAAAACAAAACAAAACAACAGCAAAAAAAGACAATACAAGACAGCAAAACAAAACGACAGCAAAAAAAAGACAAGACAGCAAAACAAAACAAAACGACAGCAAAAACAAGACAAGACAGCAAAACAAAACAAAACGACAGCAAAAACAAGACAAGACAGCCAAACAAAACAAAACGACAGCAAAAAAAGACAAAAAAGACAATACAAGACAGCAAAACAAAACAAAACAACAGCAAAAAAAGACGATACAAGACAGCAAAACAAAACGACAGCAAAAAAAAAGACAAGACGGCAAAACAAAACAAAACAAAACGACAGCAAAAGAAGACAATACAAGACAGCAAAGCAAAACAAAACAAAACGACAGCAAAAAAAGACAATACAAGACAGCAAAACAAAACGACAGCAAAAAAAAAGACAAGACGGCAAAACAAAACAAAACAAAACGACAGCAAAAGAAGACAAAACAAGACAGCAAAGCAAAACAAAACAAAACGACAGCAAAAGAAGACAATACAAGACAGCAAAGCAAAACAAAACAAAACGACAGCAAAAGAAGACAATACAAGACAGCAAAGCAAAACAAAACAAAACGACAGCAAAAAAAGACAATACAAGACAGCAAAACAAAACGACAGCAAAAAAAAGACAAGACAGCAAAACAAAACAAAACGACAGCAAAAAAAGACAATACAAGACAGCAAAACAAAACAAAACAAAACGACAGCAAAAGAAGACAATACAAGACAGCAAAGCAAAACAAAACAAAACAACAGCAAAAAAAGACAATACAAGACAGCAAAACAAAACGACAGCAAAAAAAAGACAAGACAGCAAAACAAAACAAAACGACAGCAAAAAAAGACAATACAAGACAGCAAAGCAAAGCAAAACAAAACAAAACGACAGCAAAAGAAGACAATACAAGACAGCAAAGCAAAACAAAACAAAACAACAGCAAAAAAAGACAATACAAGACAGCAAAACAAAACGACAGCAAAAAAAAGACAAGACAGCAAAACAAAACAAAACGACAGCAAAAACAAGACAAGACAGCAAAACAAAACAAAACGACAGCAAAAACAAGACAAGACAGCCAAACAAAACAAAACGACAGCAAAAAAAGACAAAAAAGACAATACAAGACAGCAAAACAAAACAAAACAACAGCAAAAAAAGACGATACAAGACAGCAAAACAAAACGACAGCAAAAAAAAAGACAAGACGGCAAAACAAAACAAAACAAAACGACAGCAAAAGAAGACAATACAAGACAGCAAAGCAAAACAAAACAAAACGACAGCAAAAAAAGACAATACAAGACAGCAAAACAAAACGACAGCAAAAAAAAAGACAAGACGGCAAAACAAAACAAAACAAAACGACAGCAAAAGAAGACAAAACAAGACAGCAAAGCAAAACAAAACAAAACGACAGCAAAAAAAGACAATACAAGACAGCAAAACAAAACGACAGCAAAAAAAAGACAAGACAGCAAAACAAAACAAAACGACAGCAAAAAAAGACAAGACAGCCAAACAAAACAAAACGACAGCAAAAACAAGACAAGACAGCCAAACAAAACAAAACGACAGCAAAAAAAGACAAAAAAGACAATACAAGACAGCAAAACAAAACAAAACGACAGCAAAAACAAGACAAGACAGCAAAACAAAACAAAACAACAGCAAAAAAAGACAATACAAGACAGCAAAACAAAACGACAGCAAAAAAAAGACAAGACGGCAAAACAGAACAAAACGACAGCAAAAAAAGACAAAAAAAGACAATACAAGACAGCAAAACAAAACAAAACGACAGCAAAAAAAGACAATACAAGACAGCAAAACAAAACGACAGCAAAAAAAAGACAAGACAGCAAAACAAAACAAAACGACAGCAAAAAAAGACAATACAAGACAGCAAAACAAAACGACAGCAAAAACAAGACAAGACAGCAAAACAAAACAAAACGACAGCAAAAAAAAGACAATACAAGACAGCAAAACAAAACGACAGCAAAAGAAGACAATACAAGACAGCAAAGCAAAACAAAACAAAACGACAGCAAAAGAAGACAATACAAGACAGCAAAGCAAAACAAAACAAAACGACAGCAAAAAAAGACAATACAAGACAGCAAAACAAAACGACAGCAAAAAAAAGACAAGACAGCAAAACAAAACAAAACGACAGCAAAAAAAGACAATACAAGACAGCAAAACAAAACAAAACAAAACGACAGCAAAAGAAGACAATACAAGACAGCAAAGCAAAACAAAACAAAACAACAGCAAAAAAAGACAATACAAGACAGCAAAACAAAACGACAGCAAAAAAAAGACAAGACAGCAAAACAAAACAAAACGACAGCAAAAAAAGACAATACAAGACAGCAAAGCAAAGCAAAACAAAACAAAACGACAGCAAAAGAAGACAATACAAGACAGCAAAGCAAAACAAAACAAAACAACAGCAAAAAAAGACAATACAAGACAGCAAAACAAAACGACAGCAAAAAAAAGACAAGACAGCAAAACAAAACAAAACGACAGCAAAAACAAGACAAGACAGCAAAACAAAACAAAACGACAGCAAAAACAAGACAAGACAGCCAAACAAAACAAAACGACAGCAAAAAAAGACAAAAAAGACAATACAAGACAGCAAAACAAAACAAAACAACAGCAAAAAAAGACGATACAAGACAGCAAAACAAAACGACAGCCAAAAAAAAGACAAGACGGCAAAACAAAACAAAACAAAACGACAGCAAAAGAAGACAATACAAGACAGCAAAGCAAAACAAAACAAAACGACAGCAAAAAAAGACAATACAAGACAGCAAAACAAAACGACAGCAAAAAAAAAGACAAGACGGCAAAACAAAACAAAACAAAACGACAGCAAAAGAAGACAAAACAAGACAGCAAAGCAAAACAAAACAAAACGACAGCAAAAAAAGACAATACAAGACAGCAAAACAAAACGACAGCAAAAAAAAGACAAGACAGCAAAACAAAACAAAACGACAGCAAAAAAAGACAAGACAGCCAAACAAAACAAAACGACAGCAAAAACAAGACAAGACAGCCAAACAAAACAAAACGACAGCAAAAAAAGACAAAAAAGACAATACAAGACAGCAAAACAAAACAAAACGACAGCAAAAACAAGACAAGACAGCAAAACAAAACAAAACAACAGCAAAAAAAGACAATACAAGACAGCAAAACAAAACGACAGCAAAAAAAAGACAAGACGGCAAAACAGAACAAAACGACAGCAAAAAAAGACAAAAAAAGACAATACAAGACAGCAAAACAAAACAAAACGACAGCAAAAAAAGACAATACAAGACAGCAAAACAAAACGACAGCAAAAAAAAGACAAGACAGCAAAACAAAACAAAACGACAGCAAAAAAAGACAATACAAGACAGCAAAACAAAACGACAGCAAAAACAAGACAAGACAGCAAAACAAAACAAAACGACAGCAAAAAAAAGACAATACAAGACAGCAAAACAAAACGACAGCAAAAACAAGACAAGACAGCAAAACAAAACAAAACGACAGCAAAAAAAGACAATACAAGACAGCAAAACAAAACGACAGCAAAAAAAAGACAAGACAGCAAAACAAAACAAAACGACAGCAAAAAAAGACAATACAAGACAGCAAAACAAAACGACAGCAAAAAAAAAGACAAGACGGCAAAACAAAACAAAACGACAGCAAAAAAAGACAAAAAAGACAATACAAGACAGCAAAACAAAACAAAACGACAGCAAAAAAAGACAATACAAGACAGCAAAACAAAACGACAGCAAAAACAAGACAAGACAGCAAAACAAAACAAAACGACAGCAAAAAAAGACAATACAAGACAGCAAAACAAAACGACAGCAAAAACAAGACAAGACAGCAAAACAAAACAAAACGACAGCAAAAAAAGACAATACAAGACAGCAAAACAAAACAAAACAACAGCAAAAAAAGGCAATACAAGACAGCAAAACAAAACAAAACAACAGCAAAAAAAGACAATACAAGACAGCAAAACAAAACGACAGCAAAAAAAAGACAAGACAGCAAAACAAAACGACAGCAAAATCAAGACAAGACAGCAAAACAAAACAAAACGACAGCAAAAAAAGACAAAAAAAGACAATACAAGACAGCAAAGCAAAACAAAACAACAGCAAAAAAGACAATACAAGACAGCAAAACAAAACGACAGCCAAAAAAAGACGAGACAGCAAAACAAAACGACAGCAAAAAAAAGACAAGACAGCAAAACAAAACAAAACGACAGCAAAAAAAGACAAGACAGCAAAACAAAACAAAACGACAGCAAAAAAGACAATACAAGACAGCAAAACAGAACGACAGCAAAAAAAAGACAAGACAGCAAAACAAAACAAAACGACAGCAAAAACAAGACAAGACAGCAAAACAAAACAATAAAAAAACAAGACAAGACAAGCAAGACAGAAAAACAACAAATCAAAACAAAACCAGACAAGACAAGAGGGCAAAAAAAACAAGAAAATACAAAACAGAAAAAAACAACAAAAAAAACATGACAAGACAAAATAAGACAAGACAGAAAATTAAAACAAGTCAAGACAGCAAAACAAAACAGTGATCCCCCAGTCCCCCACCCCCAATATATTTTGTTTTCTAAATTACAAAACAGGATAATGAGCTGGTCTTCAACAACAACAACAACAACAACAACAAATTGCCTCAAATTAAACAAAATCAGTTGCATACAATGACCTACATTATATTCCTCAAATACTCCTCCCCAAAAAGAAAGAAAGAAATGTTTTTTTTTTTTTTAAGCAGAATACAATTTTTCATTTGGTACAATATTTTGGTTTCAGTGCCTTCAGTGAGTTTTGAGTCTCATTTAGCGTGCCAACAGAAATGCCGCAGGCTTCCCTAGGACTGTTAAAAAACTTCTCACACCAGCCTGTAATGGTACACCATGTCTTAGAGTAGATTGTGCTGTTTTTGTTGGAGGAAATATATGGACATCTGGATTAATTCCACCTTGTGTGAAGATTGGGTGGCACATGGAGGCTTTACTGACTCTGTGTAATGGGAATGGAAGGATGGGGTCATCCAGCTCTACAAAGATAATAGAAATATATGAGTTTCCTGTCATCTCCACACCCTCAGTCATGAACCATTCGCTGGCAAATTCTTCTACACCCAGAAACGGGATTTATCCAACCGTGTGTATCTACTCCAGCAGCTTCACCTCTAACTCTAAAAAAATCCCTTAAGTTACTCCATATGCCACTGTTTGCTTTCAAAATCCATCTCACATTTTGAAACGATCAGATTAGATTCAATTCAGCTGCACTTATTTGATTTAGCGGCCAATCACAAGGTAAAAAGGGCTGTGCTGACATTTGAGGTCAAGGTGGACGATGGTGCAAATACTTGGTGAAAATCAATTCCTTATAAGTAACTGAACCCATTCAGAGAGAAAAAAACAACAACTTCTTGTTTGTGAATTCCTATCTGATAATCTGACTTAATCTTAGAATTGTAATTTTATTTATTGTACAGCGTCTACGACTATTGTTATTTAAATTTTTTTTAAGGAATTTATGTCTCACAAAAATCTCCCTACAATTGCTACTTTATTTCTCATAACTATGATTTTGACATTATATCACAATTCAACTGTCTCATAATTCTCTGTTTTTGATTATTTATTCACTGTAGTCTCATAATTGTGACCTTTTTTAGTAATTTGTGACTTGATAACTGCTACATATTATTAGGGCTTTGCAAATTAACACATTATCGTGTCAACGCATTAATTGATTAACGCCAACAATTATTTTATTGTGCGTTAATGCAGTCTTTTGTTATTATAAAGTCCGTTGCTCACTGGCTCTGAATACACATACAGACAAATCATGGATCACATAAAAACTTTCATGTCCTGGTAGTGACAAATGGCTTGTTTTAAATTTATTTGAATTCATGTTATAAGTTGAGATTTAGGCTACATTGAATATTTGAACTGCTTATTTGTATAAAGTGTTTGCGAAACAATTGTTATTACGCTTTTGTTCATATAGCAGTACTTTTAAATGAAAAAAGTGCACAATACACTACTTTTGAAGGCATTATTAGTTTTGTGCATAACAATGCGATTAGTTGCGATGAATCGCAGACAATAATGCAATTAATCGTGATTAAACAATTTAATCATTTATCAGCACTAATTATTATTACATATCTGCAATTATGTTTCAGTCATTTTGACTTTACATCTCATTATTGTGATTTCATTTCTTTTATTGTGAATTTATATCTTATAATTTTATAATAACAATAAATTATGCATAATTACATGCAAGTAATCCTAATCCTAACCATATAGTAAGTACACGCAGTTAATTAATATTACTCAGTACTTAAATGATATATTTAACTGTAACAAAAACACTTTAAAATGTTGTAAGTGTAAGTGGTTTTCTTTCATTTAACTACAACTTCATTTTTTTTTCTAGTTGTGCATTTGTGAATTTACGTCTTATAATTGTGACCTTATTAGTATTTCTTGTTACTCTAATTTTATTTGTTTTATTAATTGCAACTTCGTGTTACAATGTGACTTTATTTCCTATTTTAACCTTTAGCTAACAATAACCATTTTTTCCCCCTATAGTTATACGTCAAAAAAGTGTTTTAATAACCCCAGTTGTTGTTTGTTTGCGTTAAATATTAATGCAGAGCACAAAACTCATACAAAGTTATGTATAGTGTTATTATTATTTTTTATGTTTTCGCATTAAAAGAAAGAAACCACTTACCTTGTTGCAGTGGTTTTATGTTTGTTTATTAAAAAAATAAAAATTTTTTACAATATTGGGGCCCCTTTTCATAATCTCGCCTAAGGTCCTGTCTACACCTATTACAATCAATTTATTATAAATAAAAAGTATCATTTCATTTGTGATTACATAACTTGGACAGAGGCTCTGACAGAGAATTATGGGATTGCTTTATGATAATACAAAAACATGAGCAAGATCCCGAGGGCCTCGTGGAGCCTTTACAAATGTAAACTTGGAGGGTGTGTGTTTGGCTTTCATTTCCTTTACAAAACTAGTAGAATATAGATTTTCTTACTTCACTGGTCAATAACACACCCAACAGATATATTTGAAATAAAAGAGGAAATTCTACAAAACCAATCCCAAAAACAACAGGCTCATTTGGACTCCACACATGAGAGACTTTGACTTGTGGTTTGGACTGAACATGGGCAGGAAAGATTTAATTCAACCCCCCCTCTCTCTCTTTTTGCACCGGACGAAAGCTTTTACAAAAGTACAGTTGCATTACAAGTTTGGGAATTCCATCTCTTTTTGAAATCTGTAATTTGCTGTAATTTGTGCTTTTATCTGCCTGCTAAAACATGCAAAATGGCACTGGATATAATGGCCTCATTGATAGCATTTGAGATTAGGACTGGCCCATTACATTCATGAATGCTTTAATGATTTGGCAAGCACTGCCGAGTCTTGACTTCTGTCAGGGGACGCTCAGATTTTAACCTCAATCAAGAATCGCACATTGTGAAACTGAATACTTGCTTACTTTGCTTTATTTACCAGAGAGCCTTCCTGTTAAATATATATATATATATATATATATATATATATATATATATATATATATATATATATATATATATATATATATATATATATAGGTGTATATATCGATCTGTAGGTGGCGCTGCAGTATTTCTAATCATCTACTTGTAGTCACAATACCTGCACAAATGCAGACTCACTGTCATGAGCAGGTTTAGTGCACATAGAAATAATTTTTTAAGAAAGGAAAAAACAACAACAACGACAAAACCTTTCTGTGTGTCTGTTAGGTCTTTCTGTTTCTCGGTTATTTTTTGTGTGATTTGGGGCTCTTTGGTTTTTCATAGCTTTTTTTATTCATACTAGTTAATAGACAACAAGCAAATAGACTTTTAAACATTAATTTTATTGCACTTTATCTATTTGATTATGTTGAATTCAATCACAATATTTAAAGGCCTTCTCTGAAGTTTTTTCTCAACTTCAGTAGTACTTAAATACACCGAACGTTTACATTTTTATTCCAGTATATATTCTGAAGGTTTTTACAGAGGGATTTGTTCATATATCATTCGGTTTATTTTATTATTTCACTTTATCTATACGCATCTGTAGATTTCAGTTACAATATAACATTTTCAAAATTAGTTTTTTTCTCACTTTCAGTAGTCCACACATAAACCAGACTTAACAGTTTTATTCCAGTCTATATTCTGAAGGTTTATACAGAGGGATTTGTTTGTATTTAATTCACTTGAATTTATACAACTGTTTAGTCTTTAAAGCATGGACGAAAATTTGTAATGATTTATTTTCTTCTCAGACTGTTGATGGTGGTTTTCTGGTTTATGTAATGATAAAAAGAGATATCAAAAATCCCCTCAGTAAAAACTTTTAACTCAAATATGTCAACAAAATTAAATGAGAATTTTGAATCTGGCTTTATCCAATGTTCAGATTTATTTTCTTGAACTGTATGCATATTAGACTATAGGCTAGCTTTTCAGAAGTCTTAAAAGTTTCCAATTCTTAATGTAATCATTAAACTAGAGAATTATGGTGAGAATTATTTTGTAAAGTTTTTAAAACTCTTGTCATTTTTGTTCATTTATTTTTACCCTATTCACCTGGGTATATCTTGCTTTAAAAACTCACAGTCTCCTCTTAAACAACTGTGATTTCAATACGACGTGACTTATTTGGACCTCAAAAAGCAAAGTTTGAAACTTTATGCCCAGTTAACCCCATGAATAATCGTCCCGGCATAGTCTACTTTTAATTTAATTAACATTTATGAGATCGTTTAATGTGTAATGTTCTTATTAATGGACATGGATAGTTAAATTCTGTCTCCCA
This sequence comes from Carassius carassius, assembly GCF_963082965.1. Taxonomy (NCBI): domain Eukaryota; kingdom Metazoa; phylum Chordata; class Actinopteri; order Cypriniformes; family Cyprinidae; genus Carassius; species Carassius carassius. Next base: position 31,548,291 of record NC_081770.1, read on the forward strand.
TATATTGCATAATGAATGGAGGAGATCAGTAGGTCATTTAGGAATGAAAGATGGTGGGACAGAATTATTCACCCGCGTGTGAGAGCTAGCAGAGACGAGTGATTAGAAACGTGGATGGATGCCCAGATAAATGTTGGTTAAGCCATTATTCAGGCTCAGAGGAATGCCGAAAGGTGCCGGGAACAAAATTAACACATCGCACCTTCATAAATACAGTCATTGGCTGTGTAGTGTAATTATCGGCCTGTGTGGAAACTGTGCCTGCAGAAGTGCACATTGGAAAGTTCTACGCATTCAGTGTGTTTATTTATTCAATATTTCGTGTGTGTGTGTGTGTGTGAGATTTACTCAATTAAAATGTAAAGTTTATTAGAACATATACAATTTATAGGGCATTAAATGTTAATAACATTCTGTGTTATTTAACTTGGTCAAGTTTCAAACTATATTTATTCATGTTCAATATACATAGATAATTGAATATAATTATTATGTAATACACATATACAATAATTAATAAATTAATAATGAAGAAATACATGTATATTTGTATGCAAACATAACATCATGATTTATGTTCCACAGTTTTTAATGTATTTTGTTTCATAGCAAACTTTGAAAAAAAAAAAAACATTTCAAAGCAAGTACATTAAAAGAACTCTAAAAATTCTAAAAGAATTTTGTGAACAGAAAAGACAAGACCCAGAAGTGTTTCTTCATGAACTCTTGTTTAAGAGTGTGCGTTCTGTGGAATTCTACTGATTTGTTCTCATGGAAAACAATCCATAAATTCCTTCTGGCCATGTTACTTGGCCACGAGGGTGTGATTTAGTGTGCATGCATGTACTACAGAATACAGTTTATTTTCTAGCCTTTTTAAAATCCCTTCATCTCTAACCATAATTACAGGTGAATTTACTGTACAACCATTTCAGCAAGAGGTATTTCAGAGCAAAACACTTGTCTTACGCACAAACCAGCCACAATTCATCATGAAGACTCAAATAAAGTCCCTGTCATTATTTTCAGAGCAAACATGCCTCATTTTTATGCAAATTAGATTTGTTCATAAAAGCCACTATCTGCGATTAATGTTATCGTACTATTACATCCTGCATGTGGTTAACAGAGTTTTATTTAAAAGAGCATTAGCAGTAATTCATAAAATGATGATAAAATGATGGAAAATAGTGTTTAATAGGTGCATATGCATTCATGCTCATTCAGGCATTTAAAAGAGTCGTGCTTGGATCAGTAGTTGTGTAATGCTACTCTCCTAGCAAAGTATGTTGGATTGTGGTAGTGTACTGTGTAGTGTTTCTCCATTGTTTTTAGATGGCAGACCACTTCAAAAGTAAAACAAAAACACACAACCTAACAACCAAATGTCATTATGGGATCTTATGGGTGCTGTTTTCTTATTTTGTTATAAAGAAAACTTACAAGTATGCTTGCAGCATGAAAACTATTAAAAATAGTAGCATACTTCAATGTGCACATTCACATACAGTACTAATATGTGGGCTAGAATTAAATAGCAGGTAAACATACCTACAAGTTGACTTGTAATATAGTTCACAGACAGTGTAGGTGCATAATTATAATAATAATAATAATTAAAAAAAACTTAGATGTAAATAAGTCCAATACTGTCAAACTTAAAAGTATTAAATTGAAGGTGGGCCAATTTAGTCCCAAGAAGTATCTACAGTAAATATTACACCTGGACATATAATAGTCTAACACATTCAGTATACATTCAGTATTCAGTATACTTACTATATAAATTATTCTTGAAAAATATATTTTCAACTTTACTTAAATTCATAAAATGAACTTGAATAGTTATTTGGTAACACTTTACAATAAGGAAGGACATTTGAAAATTTATACAACAAAATTTTTGATCAAATGTGACAAGTGAATGTATTTCTTTGAATTGAAATATATAGTTTAAAATATATTTGTCAAAAAATATACAAAAATATATTGTTAGAAAACATATTTATGCAAATATATTGAGGAATATTTTTGTATATTTTCATATATTTTGAAATATATTTAAATGATAAAAAAGAACAAAAGTTTTTTAATGTTTTAAAAGTCAAAGTCAAAGTCAAAGTCACCTTTATTTATATAGCGCTTTAAACAAAATACATTGCGTCAAAGCAACTGAACAACATTCATTAGGAAAACAGTGTCAATAATGCAAAAATGATAGTTAAAGGCAGTTCATCATTGAATTCAGTGATGTCATCTCTGTTCAGTTAAATAGTGTCTGTGCATTTATTTGCAATCAAGTCAATGATATCGCTGTAGATGAAGTGTCCCCAACTAAGCAAGCCAGAGGCGACAGCGGCAAGGAACCGAAACTCCATCGGTGACAGAATGGAGAAAAAAACCTTGGGAGAAACCAGGCTCAGTTGGGGGGCCAGTTCTCCTCTGACCAGAAGAAACCAGTAGTTCAATACCAGGCTGCAGCAAAGTCAAAATGTGCAGAAGAATGATCTGTTTCCTATGGTCTTGTCCTGGTGCTCCTCTGAGACAAGGTCTTTACAGGGGATCTGTATCTGGGGCTCTAGTTGTCCTGGTCTCCGCTGTCTTTCAGGGCAGTAGAGGTCCTTTCTAGGTGCTGATCCACCATCTGGTCTGGATACGTTCTGGATCCGGGTGACTGCAGTGACCCTCTGATCTGGACACAGACTGGATCTGGTGGCCACGGTGACCTCGGAACAAGAGAGAAACAGACAAATATTAGCGTAGATGCCATTCTTCTAATGATGTAGCAAGTACATAGGGTGTTATGGGAAGTGTTTCCGGTTCCGGTTTACCTAATTAATGCAGCCTAAAAATCCTTTAACGGATTTGGATATTAAAAGCATATTAGTATGTTATGTGTATGCCAGGTTAAAGAGATGGGTCTTTAATCTAGATTTAAACTGCAAGAGTGTGTCTGCCTCCCGAACAATGTTAGGTAGGTTATTCCAGAGTTTAGGCGCCAAATAGGAAAAGGATCTGCCGCCCGCAGTTGATTTTGATATTCTAGGTATTATCAAATTGCCTGAGTTTTGAGAACGTAGCGGACGTAGAGGATTATAATGTAAAAGGAGCTCATTCAAGTACTGAGGTGCTAAACCATTCAGGGCTTTATAAGTAATAAGCAATATTTTAAAATCTATACGATGTTTGATAGGGAGCCAGTGCAGTGTTGACAGGACCGGGCTAATATGGTCATACTTCCTGGTTCTAGTAAGAACTCTTGCTGCTGCATTTTGGACTAGCTGTAGTTTGTTTACTAAGCGTGCAGAACAACCACCCAATAAAGCATTACAATAATCTATCCTTGAGGTCATAAATGCATGGATTAACATTTCTGCATTTGACATTGAGAGCATAGGCCGTAATTTAGATATATTTTTGAGATGGAAAAATGCAGTTTTACAAATGCTAGTAATTTTTAGTTTATGTTAACTAATGAATTTACTAATTTTAACAAATGGAATGTCTCGGTTACATATGTACTGTAACCCTCTGTTCCCTGAAGGAAGGAATGGAGATGTCACTTTTGGCATGCATTATTGCATCCAGCTACATCTGATCACAGCGTGAGCATAAAAAAGCAGCAGGTGCAATGCATACCAGGCTTTCACTGCGGTGGTACAGCAGCCATGGCGATAGGGTGTGATGTCTCCATTCCCTCCATCAGGGAACCAGGACGTTCCCTTTCAGTTGGTCACTCTCGATGTTACGTAGGTGACTGACAAATTGGCATCCTCTAGCAAAGCACCATGGATGCAGCCCCTTCCAGTGCCCTGTGTGAGCAACCTGCGCCCCTTTTTTGGTGTGAGATGGGGCTTGCAACAAGCAGACCATTTACCATTGTCGTAGCTAGTGTTGTCAAAAGACCCGGTACTTCGGTACCAAGTCGGTACAAAAAAAAAATTTATGTGACGGTACCAGGTTTTTTTTAAGTACCGGTAGTACCGAGGTCCCGTTCAAACCCGGTTCAGCGCTATGATTTCCGCGCTATGTGTTCTGCGCGTCAATTAATGAATGGCAGAGACGTGCGGGTTTGTTTACTACATAGACCGAAGCGCATGACGCTTGCATTAATTTCAGCATCTGAGCTTCAGAGTTCTCTCTCCATCAAGCGATCTGAACTTTTCAGTTCATCTCAATGGACGCACAGCGCACCTGTAATTGATGCTCTGTAAACTCTTTGTGAAGGCACACGACTCACCGTCGCTTTACTGACAGCGCTGTTTCTCACACATGCAAAGAGAGAGAGAGAGCGAGAGTCTTACCACGCTGAATCGACACGCTATATGTAAACTATTCTTTGTTGTCTTCTCCAGTCAAAATAATGGAGTTCATATAGAATTATTCATATTCATTTTCGAACAAGCAGAAGACATAACGGTTTCTCCGGTAGTGGGCGGAGCTAATGCGCAAATGGCAATTTCATTGGCTGGCGCTGATTTCTTACCGTCCCTGTTTTGATTTCAGCAAATCATTTTGACCGAACGCAGACAACGTGATTAATATTCATGAACCCAGCAGCTCATCAATTCATAGTGCATTGTATATACATTGGTATGATAGTAGAATTAGTAGTAGTATTGTCTTTTAATAATAATTAATATGATCTATTACTATTTTTTTACAGAAACCCTCAATGACCAAAAATATCTTAAGCATCACCACCAGTCTTAAGTTCAGTTAAAATGACAAATATGCATTCATTAGGCCTAAAAGTTAATTTTTACATCAAGGCATTGTGCTAGAAATATTACTATTATTTAGTAAGATGTATGTGATGCTGCTACTACTGTTGAAAAAAATTATAATACTTTATTTTTTAGATAAATAAATCACAATATTTCTTCCATGTTTTAATTTGAATAGCAAATCCCCTTTATTTACAAAAAATAAAATGTGTTTAAATTTCAAAAAAATAAAAGACAAATTAAATTTGGGTGAAACTTGTTTACTGTTTTCCATAATTATATAACTTGTAGAAAAACTTTAAACACAGTTGTAAATAAGTATAAAGAATGGCTTTGGTTTTATTTTTAGTGCTTAAAAGTTATTTTTATTTTTAATTAGCATATTTTTGTGTTTTGCTTTGGTACCGAAATTGGTACCGAGAACCGTGGATTTTCACTGGTATCGGTACCGAATACTGAAATTTTGGTACCGTGACAACACTAGTCGTAGCACTACCTACTCAGTGAGATTGGATAACACTGGGAAGATGTGTCCTTTCCACTTGGAACAGGGACACTGCGGAAGCCCCATCCTTCCTGAAGGAGGTTTCGGAAGCAAATATGTATATGAATATCCGTTTAGGTGCATATGGACGATTGGAGGTGATTGTAACCCTCTTGGAAATCGCAGAAGTCTACATGGGAAACATGGGCTCTGAGGCTATTCCATGGTGTTTACACATAAGGGATCCACTTAGGTTTCACATAGGGAACCCAGCCTTATACCAATTCTCAAGGATTCATCAGGAGAAGGCCTGGCGCTGGACGTTCCACCACGTCTGGCTGCCGAGGGGATGGAGGAGCTTGATAGGATCTGCAGTACGGACACTCTGGAGTTTTAGCAAGCCGACACTAACCAGGTCCTCTCAGTGCCACTACCTGTTTGAGGTGAGGCTCCACACAAAAGCTATAGAATCAAGCAAATGTGTTGGGGGTCGCCCAGCCCTCAGCACTACAAATATCTATCTGCGAGGTACAACGAGCCAGCACTCAGGAGGATGCAACACTTCTAGTAGAGTGAGCTCGCAACCTGAATGGGCAGGGCACACCCTGGGCCTGATAAGCCAGAGGGATGGCATTCACAATCCAGTGGGCCTTCCCCTTCTGCCGGCCTCCGTAACAGACAAAGAGCTTGTTTGAAGTCCTAAAGCTTTGTTTCTGGTCTACATAGCATCTCACAGCTTGGACGGGACCGAACAGAGGACTGGGAATGCCTCCTCCAGGGGCAGCACATTCAGGTTCACTACCTGAGCCCTGAAGGGAGTAGTGGGAAACTTGGACACATAGTCGGGCGGCCCAAACACTAGGCACAAATCGTTGACCGAAATGCATTCAGGTCCCCTACCCTCTTTCTGGAGGCCAGTGAAAGCAGGAGCAGAGTTTTCAATGAAAGAAACTTTAGCTCGACTGAGCAAAGGCTCAAATGGGCCCTGCTGTAATTTTTTAAGCACTAGAGACAGGTCCCAAGAGTGTATCGAGGGGGGCTGGGGAGGATTTAACCTTCTGGCCCTCCTAAGGAACCTGATGACCAGGTCATGCTTACCTATTGACTTCCCTTCCATGAGGTCATGGTTAGCAGTGATTGCATAGACTTTAAGGGTGGAGGGAGACAGCCTTCACTCCAGCCCATGCTACAAAAATGAAAGCACGACCTTGATAGGGCATTTCTGGGGGTCTTTTTGATGAGAAAAACACCACTTGACGAACAGGTTCCACTTCAAGGCATAAGCGCGTCTCATAGATGGGTGCTCCTGCCGAAATAATGGTGTCCACTACCTCTTGGGGTAATGTAGTTCATCAAGAACCCCGACGTCCCATCCAGTGGCCAGACATGAAGTTTCCAGAGGTCTGGACGCGGGTGCCACAGGGTGCCCTTTTCTCTGAGTCAGTAGATCCTTCCTCAGAGGAATCCAAGCACAACAAGGAGGCACAACAAGCAAGAACAGCTCCTCATCCTCCCTGACCTTGCACAGCATCTGTGCAAGAAGGCTCATCAGGGGACAAGCATACTTTCGTGTGCCAACGCGTCCATGGCGAGTGTTCCCTTGGTCAGGTAGTACATCAACTGGCAGTGAGAGGTTTCTGGAGAGGCAAACAGGTCTACCTGAGCGGCTCCAAAACATCTCCAAATCAGCTGGACCATCCAGGGATGGAGTCGCCACTCTCCCGAAAGCATAGCTTGAGACAGCGGATCATCTGTATGGTTGAGCAGGCCTGGAACGTGAATGGCACAAAGTGACATCACAACCTTCCAACACCAAAGGAGGATGTGTGGGTGAGTTGTGACATGCATCAAGAAGATACATTGAGATTTTCCAGATTCTAAAAGGTGCCGTCCATGACCTGGTGAGCTCCGCATAAACTTCTGGGAAGAAAGGCACCTGGGCGTGGTGCTGAATACCGCACTAGCCACCCCCAGAAACCAATCATCCAACCTCGAAGACATGGGACGCAGTGGAGGTTTCCAATCAAGCCCTCCTTTCTCAGTTGCCCGTGAAAGCATCATCTCTGGATTTGATCCAGGCATTGCCTAGAGTCTGGAGGAAGGGTGGAGAAGCTCATAGCCCAAGTTGCTTGAAGTCCAGTGTTAAGTTTCCACAGTATGTGATGATTTGGGGTGCAATGTCGTCTGCTGATGTTGGTCCATTGTGTTTTTTAAAACCAAAGCTACTGCACCCATTTCCATTTATTTAGAAGTTTTGGAGCACTTCATGCTTCCTTCTGCTGACCAGCTTTTTGAATCATCTGCCCACACTGCCAAAAGCACCAAAAGTTGGTTAATTGACCATGGTGTTGCTGTGCTTGACTGGCCAGCAAACTCACCAGACCTGAACCCCAGAGACCAAAAAAGAGACCAAAAAATGCAGTTGAACTGAAGGCCACTGTCAAAGAAACACGTGCTTCCATACCATCTCAGCAGTACCACAAATTGATCACCTCAATGCTATGCCGAATTGAGGCAGTAATTAAAGCAAATGGAAACCCTACCAAGTATTGAGTACATGTACAGTAAACAAACATTTTCCAGAAGGCCAATAATTCACAAAAAAATGTTTTTTAATTAGTTTTATGAAGTATTCTAACTTGCTGAGATGGAATTTGTGGTGTTTTGTTAAATGTGAGCCAAAATCATTACAATTAAAAGAACCAAAGACTTAAACTACTTTAGTCTATGTGCACTGAATTTATTTATACACAAGTTTCACCATTTGAGTTGAATTACTGAAATACATGAACTTTTCCATGACATTCTAATTTATTGAAATGTAGAACATAAGTTAATAAACCTAAATCAGCCTGTATGATCCTCAGACTAAATGAGAAACGAAGTTGGATCCAACACATGACTACCAGTAACATTACTGAAGTGCAACCACAGAAAAATTGATAAATCATGAACTCATTGTTATTTATTGAGTTGTTAACTTATTTTAATATTATTATTATTATTTTTCTTTTTAATAAGATGTATTTTACCTTATAGTATGTATGCATGTATGTATTTATGAATTAATTGAGCCCCTTGCGGTCCACTAGTTGTAAATAGTCTACCGTATCTTCTACAACAAACAACTACGATGGGGAATTGTGCAGCGTAAATTGTGTTAAACGTCATGTTCACACTGCTATTTGAGAGTTAAATGATTCCTTTAGATATCTGATTGCTAAACCAACACACAGCTTGTGCAGATAAACAATTCATAGTGAAATTCCCCCTAAAACTTCAGTTCCTTAAGAATAGACTGTCAGCTCTTTTCTGTCCTCTCAGAAATGGCCCTCAGGTGCCCCGACTTTCTGCCCTCTTACCTTGAGTCCCAGCCTCCTCAAACCACCGTGCCAAGATCCTGTCATCAATCCAGCCGGCCCTCTCCACACGTAGCCTGCGGTTCCATGCCAGTAAAGGTCCTATTAACCTCTTGGCAAGCTTATATTGCTCTTAAATAATTAAGCCCCCCTCACCACACAGAAAAACCTGCTCCATTATTAATGAGATGGAGGCTCCTTTTTCAGGTGAAAGTACCCGGTTAATTATTCAGAATGAAAATCATAGTAAAGACACCTGTTATGCCGCCTGTGGTCGACCACACTTACACATGGGCCAAGAGAAGCTTTTAGAAAGGTTGTCAAACACTGAGTTAAATGTCAATACCAACATTTTTTTTTTCTGAGAAGATACTGGAAATATCATGTTACAGAAAGCATTTCAATTATATCTCACACAGTTCTCAGATTCACCCTAAATTCCAAATCTGCAATCAGAATTTTAATATGAACTCATCATATTCTTCCAAGTCCATTTTAAATGAGCTATGCCATTTATAAATACAAATTTCTGTCATGAACCTCTAGATGGTGCAGGCTGAAATAATGACATCATCATTCACATTGCTCAGCTGATTGGTTACTTTTCACATCAGCAGCCAATAAGCTCAGTGCTCAACATTCAAATACTTGGCCAGTGCTTGCTGTAGCAGTTGGTCTCAGAAGGCCTCAGAAACCCTCCAGCCCCAGTTCCACCTGTATAGATCTTCTACAGGGTGATTATATGCATGCTATATTTGTGAGTTATTTCATATGTTTCATTTATGTCAATCAGGAGTATTTCCTACATGCTCACAGCAGCACGTCTGTGGATGTATTGGCAGCAGCAAGTCTCAGTACTTGCTCTTTCACAGCAGAAGCAGTGTACCAGATCTATTCCGCCAAGAACAAACACATTATTTTTGTCATGTACTGTATATTACCAAGCTAAGCGCTCTGAGAGCTGTCATGACAGAACTTAGAGTCTCCTGAACGATGAAAGATCAACTTATGAGCAATTACATTTTAATTTCAGTTACATTTATATATTTTGGTTACATCTTAGTAACCGCATTTATGTATTTGATGAATTAGTGGCATTTTTTACAGTTTCATGAGAAAACTTGGTTAATAAAATAAATAAAATAAAAAAATTTCTACTGTATGTTTCTACTAAAAAGCCCCTTAAATTCTGAGTAAGCTCTAGTTTAATAGTTTGTGTGTATGTATGTTTGCATTCAGTCAAGATCAGACAGCAGTAATTTACTGGACATAAAATGAAACAGGAACAGATTTACTCTGACAGACTGTCACGTCTTTGTGTGGTTCCACCTGAAGTGTAATAATGACAACACAGCAAAGTTGCTCTTCATACGTTGTGTTCCTTCAGCTTAGTAGTCATCGACTGCACTGGCGCTGTGCTCTCCACGTTTTCTGACTGCTATAATGGGGCACGCTGCTTTCTCTTCCTGCGTTTGTGACAGTATAAAACAAGAGTCACTTCCCCTGAGACCAGGAAAGATTTTAACGGGAGTGTAAAAGTGATCATGCGAGGGAGAGAGAGAAAGGTACTGTTCTTATATGGCTCCTATCTGAGGCGTCACAGATGTCAGAGGACAGTTTAATGCAAAGAAATGAATAATTCATAAGAAATGCCACTTTTCCATCTACCAAGATTCAGTCTACTTTTCTGCATAGCAAAAAACAAGCACACACAGGATGGATTGAGAAAAATTTGTAAAAATAGTAGGTAAAATATTCATTAGGGCAAAAATAACTCAGATCAGAAGCTATAAGATGAATTAGTTTGGTTTATGCTCTGACTGCTGACATCTGGGGTCAGATTTATCAGAATCAGAATTTATTAAACATTCCTAAAATTAGTAATATTTTGTGTTCCCAAAAACTTTTAGTAAAATATTTTACTGTCTTGAGAACTCACTCTAGAAACTGCAATGATTTGCATCGTAGGTGCAGGTTTCCATTTTTTTTCTCACTAAAAAGATCTGGCAACACTCATGAGCCAAAGATGTGATTTCTTGCACTGAGAACCAAATTTAGATGCAGTGTGTCATAGTAAAATTCACAAAAATTCAATAAAATGCATTCACTTTAGACCGAGCACAAGAATGATGGACTGCAAATTATTCAGTATAAGTGTTGATCAGCAGGTGTTCAAGCAAGAACCACCACACAATCTGATAACACCATTTTTCTTTTTTTTCCTTAAGACACAAAGCGAAAAAAGTTACAGACATCTTTGGTTAGGTCCAGAAACACAAACTTCTGTAATTGCTCCAAGAACCTTTAACAAATTACCTTTTACAAAAATAACATTAGCAAAAGTGCTACATTGTTGTCTATCTGTCAAATTGTTTTCAGCTTCACAGCAAAGCATGCTGAGGTAATCAAGCACCGTCTTCTAGAAAGTTAGAAAATGTCTGAATGACTCACATAACCTTTAACAAGCTACTCTTTCCCTACATGCATCAACATCAAAAGAGCTAAATTGTCATCCTTGTTCAAATTGTTTTTGCATAGATTTACAGCTAGGCTCGCTGATGTAATAAATACACTCTACTAAAGTTAGAAAACCTCTGAAATTGCACACAGCATCTATAATAAATAACTTTTCTAAACAAGTCGTGTTAGCAAAAGTGCTACATTGCTGTCTTTTGTTAATATGTGTTTAGTTAGCTTTGCAAAAAAGTATGAGGAGGAAAAAAACACAACCTCCAAGGAATTTGGAAAACATCTGAAATTGCTCACAGTACCTTTAACAAGCTACTTTTTTTTTTTTTTTTCAAATACCGATAGCAAAAGTGCTACATTGTTGTCTTTGGTAAATGTTTTGTATGCAAAGCTTTGTAGCTAAGTAATAAACAAAGACATAATCCTAGAATGTAAAGAAACTGTTTTAAAAATGAGTTTCTACGTGCAATTTTACTTTTTTTTTTTTAACATATGTATTAAAATATTACCCCTTTAATACCTTAAATTTAGTTAGCAGTACTTAGCATTTTTCATTAGCTTGTAGTGTAGCTACCTACTTTTATTTTTTTCAAAACAGTTGTTAGACTAATTAAACTGAACTACCTCAAATTAGCTTGTATCTCAAAAGACTAGTCGCAAAGTAGCTTCTCCAACACTGCTAACAGTGGATAATGCTAGCATAGAAATATTATTAGCAAATTTACCCAGCTTGTCAGGGCTAATTCCCTTCTCCTTTCTGTCTGACCTATACTCAGGCTTGTTTTGTTTGTTCAACATTCTCCACGGCTTCATACTTGTTCCTATTAATAATTAATGTTGTGGAACCTGCAATATTCATAAGTCTCAGAGCTCTGGGCACCTGAGGTGTATTTTGGGATGCGTATTTGGGAGATATAGAGGTGGTGAGGTTAACTAGTGTGTGTGAATGTAAGGAAGATGATGGACATATCGCATCATTATGATGCTGTAAAGATCTACTGTCACACTCAGCTGAAATCGTATAGGAGATCCATGAATGATGTATGCCATGTGGAGTAAATTGGTTTAGTGGGGACCAGATGTATCAGTTCTGATTGCCTCAGAGGGAGGAAACAAAATGTTGTTTTATTGTACTAAACCGAGATCAGATTCACTTTTTTTTTAATATGAAATGTTGTCACAAAGAAAAACAGAAAAATTCCAGTTCATTTCTCTGAATAAAGATCCTCTAAATGTCAGTACGTCCATGAAAACTCTTCTGATTCATCCATCCTGCAATGCATTTTTAACCAGCTGATCTCAGATATGAAGTTTAACAAAAAAGCAACTTGCTGTGCAAGTTTTCTCAGACAATCACTGCTCCTATTCAATCTTTGAGTCAAAGAAACATGAATTCAGCATTAATGCACCTACAATTTACATATGAGATGTACTTCACTTGAACCGTGTGGGAAGCAGACAGAGGTTTGTATGATCTCATTGCTATCATGGAAAGTTGTTCCATTGTGAAGTTGACTTATAATATTTTCCTGATGGATTCCAGAAACTAGCAGCTATACCACGAATATAAACAAGCTTCTCCTGAATTCTTTCTGGCAGGGTTATCTTGAATTCAACTGCCTGTACACTAAAATAACACACATCTGAAGCAAAGTCAGTATTTATAACGGTTTATATAGGGATAAAGGTTTCGGTGACACTTTAAATTAGGGAACACATATACACTAATAATTTATTTTTCTACCCTTGTCTTAGAACAAGACTTTCAAGATTAAAGCATGAGAATCCACGATAAAAAAAATAAAATAAATAAATACTGATACATGTTAAAATTATATAATAATACAAGGAAGAAAGTAGTAAAAAAAAAAAAAAAAAGTTAAACAATTTTGACCTTACTTAAGTTGAATGAATTAATTAATTATTTCATTAATATTTTACAATTTGGTATAATTAAACTTTAATTATTTCAATATGGATATAGTTGTATGAAAAACCAAATAAACATTCTAAGATATATTGGAACAAGTTGGATTGGAGGGTAAGGCTTACACATGTATGCACAACCATTACCTAACTGGTATTTATTTCATTGAACTTTGCATAGGTTCTGGCACGCATGTGTTACATATAGTATTAAAGTAAATGTAAAATCGTTTGTGTACATTTTAGGTTGAAATCTATTCAAAGCTTTATACACGAGGCCCCAGGGCTTAATTCAACATGCATGAAACCACATGTGAATATTTAAAAACAGATCTAACCGCTATGATGAAACCCACCAAATGCCATATGTTGTGCTGCAGTCCATCTTTCAATTTACGTCAATCACTGTTGGCTTTGTTTAACAGTGTTAGCAAGTACCTTTGGATCCATTAGGCCAGAAGTGACAGAAAAGTCACAGAGTAAGCTTCTTTTGATAAAATAAATCTGAAAAAAAAAGACAAAAAAAAGAATTTTTTAAACTTGTACTTGATGTATTACAAACAATATTTAAAATGACAGATTTGTAACAATAAAGTGGCAGTTTAGAACATTTAACAGATAATAACTTTAAATGTAATGCCAAATAACATAGAATTAAATGTATTAATCAATGTCTTTACTACTGACCTTCAGTGATCAAATTCAAGCATACTTGTAGGCAAAAATTACTTTAGATAAACATATGATTTTTGTTTCTTTTTTGTGTTAATATTATTATTGCTGAAGAGTGTTAAACTTTCTTTTCATGCATCCTATTCTTCATGCAATCCAGAATGGATTGCTCTTAATAATATTCATTACACTTTAAAAACAAGCAAGCCCAACCCAGATTAGAAAAGTAACACAAAAGTAATGTTACATATTACTTTCCATAAAAAGTATCTAAGTAACTCTAGACGTACTTAGTTACAATGTCTTTTGTATGTAATTGTATGTAACCCTTGTTCACTGAAGGAGGGAACGTAGACGTCATGTCGGTAACCAACGAATTGGGATCTCGTTTAGAGAGACCAATGTACTTCGAGTGTAAACTAAATGAGCTAATGCACATTTTTGCATCCAAATGCCGCTAATTACAGCGTGAGCATAAAAAAGGCAGCAGGTGCAACACATACCAGGTTTTCGCCATAGATGCAGCCCCTTCCAGTGTCTTGTAAAAGCTGCCTGTGCCTCTTTTTGGTGTTGGTCAGGGCTCGCAACAAGAATACCATTCACCATTGTCGTAGCATTACCCACTTGGGGGGAACGGTTCAACTTACTCGCGGTTCGGTTTGTATCACAGTTTTAGTGTAACGGTTTCGGCATGGTTTGGTATGTGCTATCTTTATGGAAAAACTATTCTGTCAAATAAAAATAAAGAAAATATAAAAAAATGTATCTAACTACAAGCAACAGTACAAATTAATACAAAAGAGCAAATATACAAATAAAATAAATAGTGATTTTTAGTTTATTTTTTTAGGTAGGTCAAACATAAATTTTTAGTTGCAGAAATTGAATAAATTGTTGCTGTTTGATGAATGTTAAGAAAGTGCTGTCACTTTAAGAAATTGTAAGTACATTTAGCCGGCTATGTTTGCTATAGGATACTTACCA